>NW_026136712.1:23199279-23256444 GCF_905237075.1 Dicentrarchus labrax | reverse complement strand
TTAATTTCATCATTCAGAGGAAATGTATTTTTGAATGTTTTTACTCCATAAGGGAAATCTTGAATGTTAATGTGCCAAATAAATAAAATTAAGATTGTTCCTGAGTCCAAGTTGAGTCTTGATGATAAGTCTCAAGTCACTGTGTGTGCAACTTAAATGCGACTTGATTCCCCCATCTCTGGCGTCACTATTAATAAGTGTGTCATCAATTGACAGATTTTCCTTTTAATTCCATCCATGATGAAGTTACATCTATTACCTAGGAAAATAACATGCAAGCTAAGATGGAGGCTACCATAACTAGCTATAGCAGCAGCACACAAATGTTGTTTTCACAGTTGTTTTCTAGGATACTTATTGAATACTGTTATCACTGAAAGGCGGTTATTAAGACTGACAGAGACAAGTGAATGTCTTTTTCACAATAGTTTGCCTCTACTACTTGCATATATCCCGCTTTGTTGATAGTTTGAGGGCAACTTAGTGATTGTGAACATAGACATTTCTGATTGGAGCACCACATCAATTCATATTTAGCTCCCTGATCACCCACGGCTGCCTGCTCTTATTATATAAGTATTATGGGGTGCCGTTTGTAAAAGCAGCTCACGCTGAAAATAACAGCAACATTTTGTCACATTCAGCTTCAAACAATGTTTAAAAAACTGGTATGAATTTTTGAGGGTCACTTTTTTTGCACATTTACAACAATATTTGTCAATTTAGAGATATTTTAAATAGTTAAATCCAAATATTAAATGTTACACCTAAATGTTAAATGTTAAATCTAAATCTAAATCTAAATGTTAAATCTAAATCTAAATCTAAATCTAAATATTAAATCCTAATGTTTCGGGTGAAAGTAAATATTTAACTAATATGCAAATTCAAAATGCCAGTGACCGGAAGTACCAAAATAAAAGCTCGAGGAGGTCAGTGGCTGCGTTTCATTAGTAGTTCCGCTTCCCCTCGTTCACTTACCCTCAGCCCTTGGTATGACGTAACAGCATACGTCGCACGGAGGCCACTTGGGGCGTGGAGGGAAAGTGTGCGGGGGGAGGAGCGGGGGATTTAAATGAAACGCACTTGCCCTTGGAGTCTACTCATTGGTAGCCGTCGGCGTTATAGCGGCAATGACGTAAACTGCAATGCATTGTGGGTGATATCCACCTCGGAATGACCATCATTGTTCACTCGCTCCCTCAGCCCTCCGAGGGTCCATCTCACTTAGTGAACTTCAGTTTACAGACAATTGGAACAACACTTATGATGGCGGCGGGGATTCCCCCGAGGGCAAGTTGAACGACTAATGAAACGCAGCCAGTGTGTGTTTATAGTGTCAAACTAGAAAATTCCTAAAGCAATTTTGATTGTGCCTTGCTCTGGCCCATATGTTAATACCATGTCTTGCTCTCTAGCACGCTAGCGCTAGCATATTAATGCCATGTAATCCTCCTTATAGCATATTGATAACCTGTCATCCTCCTTAGCTAGCGCTAGCATATTAATATCATGTCATTCTCTTTAGCTAGTTAGCTAGAGCCAGCACACATAAACACATTAACCAAAGCTAGCGCTTAGCTACGTGCTAATCACTAGCTATGTGCTAATCGCTAGCTAACCGCTAATCGCTAGCTAAGCGCTAATTGCTAGCTATGCGCTAATCGCTAGCTAAGTGCTAGCTTTGGTTAATGTGTTTAATTGTATTATGCTCCTGAAGGAGTGCTAATATAAATTAAGGAACAGCTCATAGTAGGGTAAAATATTTAAGGTGTATTGAACTTATTTTGTGTTAATATTAAAATCATTCAGCTTTAAATTGTTTGCTTGTTAGCCACCTGCTAATTATCTTTAGCTAGCCAGCTAGCGCTAGATTATTAATGCCATGTAATCCTCCCTATAGCATATTGATAACCTGTCATCCTCCTTAGCTAGCGCTAGCATATTAATATCATGTCATTCTCTTTAGCTAGCTAGCTAGAGCTAGCACACATAAACACATAAACCAAAGCTAGCGCTTAGCTACGTGCTAATCGCTAGCTAACCGCTAATCGCTAGCTACGTGCTAATCGCTAGCTAACCGCTAGCTACATGCTAATCGCTAGCTGAGCGCTAATCGCTAGCTAAGTGCTAGCTTTGGTTAATGTGTTTAATTGTATTTTGCTCCTGAAGGAGTGCTAATGTAAATTAAGGAACAGCTCATAGTAGGGTAAAATATTTAAGGTGTATTGAACTTATTTTGTGTTAATATTAAAATCATTCAGCTTTAAATTGTTTGTTTGTTAGCCACCTGCTAATTATCTTTAGCTAGCCAGCTAGCTAGCTTATTAATGCCTTGTCATTCTCTGTAGCTAGCTGTGTGTGTGTGTGTGTGTGTGTGTGTGTGTGTGTGAGCAGGCTTTGGTTGTCATGGCAATCAGGGGAGCCCACAGCAGCTGCGCATGCTCTCTCTCTGTCTCTAACTCCTCAGAGAGACAGAAAACAATTAAAATGAATCCCCTCGAACGCATGGCCAGGAACGACCGAAATGAAAACCGAAAACACCGTGAGCGTCGTCATCTTGTTGACTATAGCGCTGCCGAGTTTCAGTGGTTAAAGTTAAAAAATGTGACCTGGACAGATTGAGAGAGAAGAGGTTCAACGAGCTCCTTTAAACATTCCTCCTCTAAAATTAACATGGGAGTAGATGGGGCCGTGAGAGGGTGTTGCTGGCGCATCAGTGCGTTTCCCGCCAAAACTATTTGTCTGACAGCTTCAGCAGTGGTATCACTGCGACCCCAACGAATTTACCTACGTTTCTATCTATAAATTATTTCGGTAGAGTGAAATTTGTGGCCATGACAGCAGTTTACAAATTTATTTTTCGACAAATTTTTCTCTCTCCCCACACTCTAGCGATGATGTCACGCACTCTGGCGGTTTTTTTCAGTTGGAGGTTCTCGCAATACACACCCATTCATTTTTTGGACCGGTTTTCGGCGATTTACCGGCAAACCGTTTGGCGGAATTCTTAGAAAAGTCATAGCACTCGATTCCCGGCCGAGCCGCACGTTTTGATACCTTTTTTGTGTATGTGCGACAAAAGCTCCGGGAGGAGTAGCGCGCCGAAAAACGTACGGAAGAATAATAAGAAAACTAGAAAATTCCTAAAGCAATTTTGATTGTGCCTTGCTCTGGCCCGTGACACTGGCCCATACATTACTGACATTGCCGAGTAGTTTACAGTACAATGAGGGGAGACACCCATGTTTAATTCGGCGTCTGCGTGATCCACTAACAACCACGTATTTTAATGACAAATCTTGTTTTTCTCATCTATTGCCACGGTCTTCTCCCACTGAAATAGTGAGGCTGATAACGAGTTGATGCGACAAAGTCGGCCAAAAAGTTGGTATTTATGTATTATATTGATGCCGAATTAACAAGAAGACTGTTGAGATATGATGAGTTTTTTCTTGTGTTTCTACAGTTATGTGCTTTTATGTAAGCGCAAATAATTGTTAATATATGGTATTTCTTAAATGGAGTTTGGCATAATATTGTCCTGGGATAATGCAGGAAGCGTCATGGTTTAATTAAAATTGCTAAAGTAACTAAATAAGTAATAACCACAATGGTGGGAATAATAAGTATGTAGTTATAATAATAATGATAATAATAGTAATAATAATAACAACAATAATAAGTAATGCTTTCAATAATATGAATAACAATATTTATATTAATAAATAATACATAATTAAGAAAGAAAACTATTCTTACTGTGCAGTCATAGGCAGTTACAACAGTCTGAGTTCTTCCTCACTAAATAAATCTAACTTGATGTTTTATTACATTACTGAATCTGTATTACTTGTGTCATGTGTAACAAGTTGAAATAGATGGCTAATTAAGAATTTCAGTGTCTTTTGTGACGTTTAATTAGCAAAGTAATCGTTTGTCCTCTCTAGGTAGGGAGTGCTAGCACATTCATACCTTGTTCTGTCTAACTATATGGCACTAGAACATTAGTAGCTTGTCCTCTCTAGCAAGCAAAGCATTTTAATTAATTAGCTAGTCTTCTAATACCCTCTAATTCTCTTTAGGTAGCTAGCTAGAGCTAGCACACATAAACACATTAACCAAAGCTAGCGCTTAGCTACGTGCTAATCGCTAGCTAAGCGCTAATAACTAGCTGTGCGCTAATCGCTAGCTAACCGCTAATCGCTAGCTAAGTGCTAGCTTTGGTTAATGTGTTTAATTGTATTATGCTCCTGAAGGAGTGCTAATGTAAATTAAGGAACAGCTCATAGTAGGGTAAAATATTTAAGGTGTATTGTTCTTATTTTGTGTAAATATTAAAATCATTCAGCTTTAAATTGTTTGCTTGTTAGCCACCTGCTAATTATCTTTAGCTAGGTAGCTACCTAGCTTATTAATGTCTTGTCATTCTCTGTAGCTAGCTGTGTGTGTGTGTGTGTGTGTGTGTGTGTGAGCAGGCTTTGGTTGTCATGGCAATCAGGGGAGCCCAAAGCAGCTGCGCACGCTCTCTCTCTGTCTCTAACTCCTCAGAGAGACAGAAAACATTTAAAATGAATCCCCTAAAAAGCATGGCCAGGAACGACCGAAATGAAAACCGAAAAGACCGTGAGCGTCGTCATCTTGTTGACTATAGCGCTGCCAAGTTTCAGTGGTTAAAGTTAAAAAATGTGACCTGGGGAGATTGAGAGAGAAGAGGTTCAACGAACGTGTTTCATGATTGCTCCTCTAAAATTAACATGGGAGTAGATGGGGCCGTGAGAGGGCGTTGCTGGCGCATCAGTGCGTTTCCCGCCAAAACTATTTGTCTGACAGCTTCAGCAGTAGTATCACTGCGACCCCAACGGATTTACCTACGTTTCTATCTATAAATTATTTCTGTAGAGTGAAATTTGTGGCCATGACAGCAGTTTACAAATTTATTTTTCGACAAATTTTTCTCTCTCCCCACACTCTAGCGATGATGTCACGCACTCTAGCGGTTGAACATTCTCGCAATACACACCCATTCATTTTTTGGACCGGTTTTTGGCGATTTACCGGCAAACCGTTTGGCGAAATTCTTAGAAAAGTCATAGCACTAATGTCCTCATCGAGCCGCACGTTTTGATACCTTTTTTGTGTATGTGCGACAAAAGCTCCGGGAGAAGAAGCGCGCCGAAAAACGTACGGAAGAATAATAATAAGTTTAATAATTATAATAAGCCCGAGGAAGAGTAGTATTGTGCTTGCTTATGCAAGGCACAATAACTAGAAAATTCCTAAAGCAATTTTGATTGTGCCTTGCTCTGGCCCATATGTTAATACCATGTCTACGTGCTAACCGCTAGCTCTGCGCTAATCGCTAGCTAAGTGCTAACCGCTAATCGCTAGCTAAGTGCTAGCTTTGGTTAATGTGTTTAATTGTATTATGCTCCTGAAGGAGTGCTAATGTAAATTAAGGAACAGCTCATAGTAGGGTAAAATATTTAAGGTGTATTGAACTTATTTTGTGTTAATATTAAAATCATTCAGCTTTAAATTGTTTGCTTGTTAGCCACCTGCTAATTATCTTTAGCTAGCCAGCTAGCGCTAGCTTATTAATGCCTTGTCATTCTCTGTAGCTAGCTGTGTGTGTGTGTGAGCAGGCTTTGGTTGTCATGGCAATCAGGGGAGCCCACAGCAGCTGCGCACGCTCGCTCTCTGTCTCTAACTCCTCAGAGAGACAGAAAACAATTAAAACGAATCCCCTCAAAAGCATGGCCAGGAACGACCGAAATGAAAACCGAAAACACCGTAGGCGTCGTCATCTTGTTGACTATAGCACTGCCGAGTTTTAGTGGCAAAAGTTAAAAAATGTGACCTGGGGAGATTGAGAGAGAAGAGGTTCAACAAGCGTTTTTGAAGATTGCTCCTCTAAAATTAACATGGGAGTAGATGGGGCCGTGAGAGTGAGTTGCTGGCGCATCAGTGCGTTTCCCGCCAAAACTATTTGTCTGACAGCTTCAGCAGTGGTATCACTGCGACCCCAACAGATTTACCTACGTTTCTATCTATAAATTATTTCTGTAGAGTTAAATTTGTGGCGGTGACAGCAGTTTACAAATTTATTTTTCGACAAATTTTTCTCTCTCCCCACACTCTAGCGATGATGTCACGCACTCTGGGGGTTTTTTTCAGTTGGAGGTTCTCGCAATACACACCCATTCATTTTTTGGACCGGTTTTCGGCGATTTATCGGCGAACCGTTTGGCGGAATTCTTAGAAAAGTCATAGCACTAATGTCCTCATCGAGCCGCACGTTTTGATACCTTTTTGTGTATGTGCGACAAAAGCTGCGGGAGAAGAAGCGCGCCGAAAAACGTACGGAAGAATAATAATAAATATAACTAGAAAATTCCTAAAGCAATTTTGATTGTGCCTTGCTCTGGCCCATATGTTAATACCATGTCTACGTGCTAACCGCTATTTAACAGCTAATCGCTAGCTGTGCGCTAATTGCTAGCTAAGTGCTAACCGCTAATTGCTAGCTAAGCGCTAGCTTTGGTTAATGTGTTTAATTGTATTATTCTCCTGAAGGAGTGCTAATGTAAATTAAGGAACAGCTCATAGTAGGGTAAAATATTTAAGGTGTATTGAACTTATTTTGTGTTAATATTAAAATCATTCAGCTTTAAATTGTTTGTTTGTTAGCCACCTGCTAATTATCTTTAGCTAGCCAGCTAGCGCTAGATTATTAATGCCATGTAATCCTCCCTATAGCATATTGATAACCTGTCATCCTCCTTAGCTAGCGCTAGCATATTAATACCATGTCATTCTCTTTAGCTAGCTAGCTAGAGCTAGCACACATAAACACATAAACCAAAGCTAGCGCTTAGCTACGTGCTAATCGCTAGCTAACTGCTAATCGCTAGCTACGTGCTAATCGCTAGCTAACTGCTAATCACTAGCTACATGCTAATCGCTAGCTAAGCGCTAATCACTAGCTAAGTGCTAGCTTTGGTTAATGTGTTTAATTGTATTATGCTCCTGAAGGAGTGCTAATGTAAATTAAGGAACAGCTCATAGTAGGGTAAAATATTTAAGGTGTATTGTTCTTATTTTGTGTTAATATTAAAATCATTCAGCTTTAAATTGTTTGCTTGTTAGCCACCTGCTAATTATCTTTAGCTAGCTAGCGCTAGCTTATTAATGTCTTGTCATTCTCTGTAGCTAGCTGTGTGTGTGTGTGTGTGTGTGAGCAGGCTTTGGTTGTCATGGCAATCAGGGGAGCCCACAGCAGCTGCGCACGTTTCTCTGTCTCTAACTCCTCAGAGAGACAGAAAACAATTAAAACGAATCCCCTCAAAAGCATGGCCAGGAACGACCGAAATGAAAACCGAAAAGACCGTGAGCGTCATCATCTTTTTGACTATAGCAGTGCCGAGTTTCAGTGGTTAAAGTTAAAAAAATGTGACCTGGGGAGATTGAGAGAGAAGAGGTTCAACGAGCGTGTTTCAAGAATCCTCCTCTCCATTTTAACATGGGAGTAGATGGGGCCGTGAGAGGGCGTTGCTGGCGCATCAGTGCGTCTCCCGCCAAAACTATTTGTCTGACAGCTTCAGCAGTAGTATCACTGCGACCCCAACGAATTTACCTACGTTTCTATCTATAAATTATTTCTGTACAGTGAAATTTGTGGCCATGACAGCAGTTTACAAATTTATTTTTCGACAAATTTTTCTCTCTCCCCACACTCTAGCGATGATGTCACGCACTCTGGCAGTTTTTTTCAGTTGGAGGTTCTCGCAATACACACCCATTCATTTTTTGGACCGGTTTTTGGCGATTTATCGGCGAACCGTTTGGCGAAATTCTTAGAAAAGTCATAGCACTCGATTCCCGGCCGAGCCGCACGTTTTGATACCTTTTTTGTGTACGTGCGACAAAAGCTCCGGGAGAAGAAGCGCGCCGAAAAAAGCGTACGGAAGAATAAAATATTATAATAAGTATGGGGAATAATAGTATTGTGCTTGCTTATGCAAGGCACAATAACTAGAAAATTCCTAAAGCAATTTTGATTGTGCCTTGCTCTGGCCCATATGTTAATACCATGTCTACGTGCTAACCGCTAATCGCTAGCTGTGCGCTAATTACCTTTTATTAATGCCATGTAATCCTCCCTATAGCATATTGATAACCTGTCATCCTCCTTAGCTAGCGCTAGCATATTAATATCATGTCATTCTCTTTAGCTAG
This sequence comes from Dicentrarchus labrax, assembly GCF_905237075.1. NCBI lineage: Eukaryota > Metazoa > Chordata > Actinopteri > Moronidae > Dicentrarchus > Dicentrarchus labrax. The sequence goes on along the minus strand of NW_026136712.1, from coordinate 23,248,206 downwards.
CTAGCTAGAGCTAGCACACATAAACACATAAACCAAAGCTAGCGCTTAGCTACGTGCTAATCGCTAGCTAACTGCTAATCGCTAGCTACGTGCTAATCGCTAGCTAACTGCTAATCGCTAGCTACATGCTAATCGCTAGCTACATGCTAATCGCTAGCTAAGCGCTAATCGCTAGCTAAGTGCTAGCTTTGGTTAATGTGTTTAATTGTATTATGCTCCTGAAGGAGTGCTAATGTAAATTAAGGAACAGCTCATAGTAGGGTAAAATATTTAAGGTGTATTGAACTTATTTTGTGTTAATATTAAAATCATTCAGCTTTAAATTGTTTGTTTGTTAGCCACCTGCTAATTACCTTTAGCTAGCCAGCTAGCTAGCTTATTAATGTCTTGTCATTCTCTGTAGCTAGCTGTGTGTGTGTGTGTGTGTGTGAGCAGGCTTTGGTTGTCATGGCAATCAGGGGAGCCCACAGCAGCTGCGCGCTCTCTCTCTGTCTCTAACTCCTCAGAGAGACAGAAAACAATTAAAACGAATCCCCTCAAAAGCATGGCCAGGAACGACCGAAATGAAAACCGAAAACACCGTGGGCGTCGTCATCTTGTTGACTATAGCACTGCCGAGTTTCAGTGGCTAAAGTTAAAAAATGTGACCTGGGGAGATTGAGAGAGAAGAGGTTCAACGAGCGTGTTTCAAGAATCCTCCTCTCCATTTTAACATGGGAGTAGATGGGGCCGTGAGAGGGAGTTGCTGGCGCATCAGTGCGTTTCCCGCCAAAACTATTTGTCTGACAGCTTCAGCAGTGGTATCACTGCGACCCCAACGAATTTACCTACGTTTCTATCTATAAATTATTTCTGTACAGTGAAATTTGTGGCCATGACAGCAGTTTACAAATTTATTTTTCGACAAATTTTTCTCTCTCCCCACACTCTAGCGATGATGTCACGCACTCTGGCAGTTTTTTTCGGTTGGAGGTTCTCGCAATACACACCCATTCATTTTTTGGACCGGTTTTTTGCGATTTATCGGCAAACCGTTTGGCGAAATTCTTAGAAAAGTCATAGCACTCGATTCCCGGCCGAGCCGCACGTTTTGATACCTTTTTTGTGTATGTGCGACAAAAGCTCCGGGAGGAGTAGCGCGCCGAAAAACGTACGGAAGAATAATAAGAAAATTAAGCAAGAGGGATAGTAGTATTGTGCTTGCTTATGCAAGGCACAATAACTAAGCCCGAGGAAGAGTAGTATTGTGCTTGCTTATGCAAGGCACAATAATAACGAATAAAAACCATCTCATCCGGGGAAATGGACTCTTGGACATGGATTTTCGTGATAATAACTACCTAAAATAATAAACACGTTTGGAGAAACTGTATTTGAAGAGTACTTTGAGTTTTTAGTGTCACTTTTATGAAGGGTGCGGGACTTGTGACCTGTATAGCCACTATAGCCAGCCCGAGGGTGCTCACTATTACTAGGGTGGCCATTTCCGTCACATCAAAAAGGAGGACACTTTGCATACACGGGGACACGCAAGCAGATATTTGTTTGGTATGATCCGTTTTTAAATTTGAATATGTTTTTCCACCAGATTACATAAAGGTGCATACACATACCACATAGCTAATAATAAATATACAAGATACAGCTCATGACAACGTGCCCTTCCAATTCAGATTACATAGGTCTAATAAACATGATACAGAAACTGTTCTTAATGTTTTTATCTGGGGATAAAGGGCTTTGCCTATCTACATATGAGTATGAGCATGTGGTATCCGAAGGCCTATATGTTTAAGTTACAGTTTGTTATAAGTTCAAGTGATATTTTTTTCAACATATGCAGTGTTAGTAAGACATGAGGTTCAACGTCGTAACGTTAATTCTTACTATGAAATGTTTAGGCTAGGGGCCTCTCAATGGCCTCTGACCTTTATCTTAATAAATCCCCCATCTCCCTGTTTTACCTCACATATCTGTACTAGAACCAGATGTTTCTTTACTATTTTCTTGAATAAACAATAGACCTATATAAATCCAATCCAATCCAACTTTATTTGTTAAGCACTTTAAAAACAACCAAAGTTGACCAAAGTGCTGTACAGGAGAATAAATAGGACATCATAAATGTAAACAGTGATGGTGATGATGAAGACCACTGTGAGGAATATAGACAGTGATGGCGACAACACTGGAAAGTTCCCAGGGCAAATAACACGGACGAAATCCGACGACGACGAGCTTGATGTCCGGGCTGCAGACGCTCTTTCACACAGACGTGCCCGCCGTTACACCACCTGTTGTTTATGAGCACGGACAGTCCCCCTCCTTTCTTCATTCCATTATATAAAGCCTATGTTCGACGCATATAGACAGAGTTGTTCATTTGGCAGGATGCTCTCCAAGCTCCCGGGGCTTGAAATGATGCTGTACCTTTTTGTAATAAACCTTTATATACAATCAAGATGGTGTCAGTGGACTTCTCTTCAATACATCTTCACATCATCTCTACTTAATATACCACAAGCATTTTCAGAATTTCAGTCCAACAACCGACGTTAGCTCACGTTACTCACGTTACTCACGTTACGTTCTCTGTAGCTGAGAGCTTGATTGACAGCCTGGTGGTAGCAACTGCGGTGATCACGTGGCAATCAAAACATGGCTCATTTGAATATTAAAATGAACCATGTGTTGATAGGTCACGACACGAAAATGTAACCAATGAAATTACTTATTTTGACACACACTTTTAGTCCAATCCATGTCCAAGAGTCCATTTACCCGGATGAGATGGTTTTTATTCATTATTTGACACTATAAACACACACTGACCTCATCAAGCTTTTATTTTGGTACTTCCGGTTACCGGCATTTTGAATTTACATATTACTTAAATATTTAGTTTCACCGAAACATTTAGATTTAACATTTAACATTTAGATTTAACATTTAGATTTAGATTTATATTCAACATTAAGATTTAGCATTTAGGTGTAACATTTAATATTTGGATTTAACTATTTAAAATATCTCTAAGTTGACAAATATTGTTGTAAATGTGCAAAAAAGTGACCCTCAAAAATTCATACCAGTTTTTTAAACATTGTTTGAAACTAAATGTGACAAAATGTTGCTGTTATTTTCAGCGTGAGCTGCTTTACAAACGGCACCCCATATATAGGATGGGTCAAAGGCACAGGACAAATGAAATGTGTGAAATTTCTTTTCTTTAATGAGCTCCTGAGTTATAGTTTTGACTTAGCTAGTCAGTCCTCAATGCATATTTAGGGTCTGAGCAGTGACCTTGAAACTGAAGGAAGGATTATTCTCTCCAACCAATCATCTCCAATTGCACACACCCCATGAAACACCCTTAAGACGTTTTAATGAATGTTATGAATCTCATTAGTTTTCACTGAACGCTGTTGCCAGGGCGACACACCGAATGTAGACATTATCGGTTTTTACAGTTTATTGCATTTTTGGTGGGCTAACTCATGAAACTCAGCACACACATCCCAAATGGTAAAATGTTACATCTGATATGGGCATGTTACATCTAGCGCCCCCTAGAAAAGTTCAACATAGCAGCCCCCGGTGTCCCGTTTCACAGACATTGGAAAGGCAAAGGTATCGAGTCTAGACGTACAAAACAGCTTCTTGGACCCATACCCCAGACCCAAAAGGAAGTCGGACATTTTGAATTTAATTTAATTTAATTGAACTTTTTCCCATTTTTGGTAGCTTCTTCTAGGGAATTAATCGGATCAACTTCAAAATTGGTGATTACATTTGGAATTAAGAAATCTTGAGTTTTTGTCAAAGGGTGTGTCCGTGGCCTGTGATTGAAAAGCGATGTTTCACAAAGAAACAGGAATTTGTTCTAACTTTGGTGTACTTTCTCCAATCTGCACCAAAGTTAACATGTCTGATAAGAGTTCTGCCCTGAACACATCTACCTGCCCATATTCAGTCATAGTCATTGTGCCATATACTGGAAACAGGAGGTAAGCCTTTTGTGGCAATCATCATCTGATTTACGAGAAATTTTCATGGTGTTGTCTACACATGATGCTTGCGCATGACTCAGCCGCAGTGCACACTGACACGTCACGTGCAGACTGCGATGGCCCAACCATCACTGTTTGAGTTTTAGTTTTGACTTAACTAGTCAGTTTGCTTCCGCTGCACGTGTGTTCTGCACATCTGACAGTTTCACAATAACAGTGGGGATGATGACTTAAAATGTGTTTTTAATATTAACAAATGTATTAATCATGTAAATACAGTGGGTACGGAAAGTATTCAGACCCCTTTAAAATTTTCACTCTTTGTTTCATTGCAGCCATTTGCTAAAATCAAAAAAGTTCATTTTATTTCTCATTAATGTACACTCAGCACCCCATCTTGACAGAAAAAAACAGAAATGTAGAAATTTTTGCAAATGTATTAAAAAAGAAAAACTGAAATATCACATGGTCATAAGTATTCAGACCCTTTGCTGTGACACTCATATTTAACTCACATGCTGTCCATTTCTTCTGATCCTCCTTGAGATGGTCCTGCTCCTTCATTGGAGTCTAGCTGTGTTTAATTAAACTGATTGGACTTGATTAGGAAAGGCACACACCTGTCTATATAAGACCTTACAGCTCACAGTGCATGTCAGAGCAAATGAGAATCATGAGCCCAAGGAGCTAGGAGACAGAATTGTGGCAAGGCACAGATCTGGCCAAGGTTACAAAAGAATTTCTGAATCATTCCCAAGAAGACTCATGGCTGTAGTAGCTCAAAAGGGTGCTTCTACTCAATACTGAGCAAAGGGTCTGAATACTTATGACCATGTGATATTTCAGTTTTTTCTTTTTTAATAAATTTGCAAAAATTTCTACATTTCTGTTTTTTTCTGTCAAGATGGGGTGCTGAGTGTACATTCATGAGAAATAAAATGAACTTTTTTGATTTTAGCAAATGGCTGCAATGAAACAAAGAGTGAAAAATTTAAAGGGGTCTGAATACTTTCCGTACCCACTGTATATGTAGCCTAAATAATAGACACAGGAACAGTTTCCACCCACTGGCCATCACTCTGAGTCTTAATGAAACATTCATTACTTAGCCTATTTTCCAAAATTCTGTTTCTTTGCATACTGTTTATACTGTCATATCCACCTACCCCAGGTACATAAAGATACCTGCATGTAAAATATTTAGTTCAGCATCCTTTGCACTCTGCACCATTGCACTGTATTCTACTGTATATAAGTCTTTGTCTTTTGTTGTTGAACTTGTTCTGTTTATTTATGCTGTTAATCAGTGTAAAAACGTAAAACCAGAGTCAAATTCCTTGTATGTGCACACATACCTGGCCAATAAAAGTGATTCTGATATAAATTGCTTTATCAGTGACATAAGTCAGTAAGTGTTGTACTTCATCTTTTTTACGGTCAATCATAGACATTTCAAGGAGCAGCCCTGGGGGACTGTTAAAGGAGCAGGCTGCTGTGAAAACAGCATTGTTGCAATATGAATATTACTTAGTATTCCAATACTGTGGATTGGACAGACTATTTACAGGAACTAAAAGTCACAAGCAGATGGGCTTCAGATTCTTTGGTTATTTAGTTGAAAAAATTGTCTCTAATTTAATTTGTTATGTGTTACGTGTATTCTGTGACAGGTGACTGATCTATTTTGAATGCATAGCACAGTACACACAATGTTTCTTTTTTTGCAGGGATGCACAAAAAATGCAGGGAAGTAAAAGTACTGCAAGAATATAAATATTGGACATTAGGCAAAGGGTATCTGTATTTCTACTGCAGAGAGAGGCAGTGCTCAGTGCCCAACTTGTATCATACAGGAACATCTTGATGATGTGCGTGTGTGTGTGCCACTGTATGTTTATGACTTTTCTGAATTGGAGCCTCACTCAAACTGTTTTGTTTACAGGTCAGGAAAATTGGTGTCAATACAAGTAATTCTCACAACTTTTTTTTGTTGCAACACTAATTAATATTTAGACCACCACAGTTTATCAACCAATACAGTCTCAACATACGCCAAAGTTAGCATTTAAAACTCATTTTTTGTACAAAACAAAGGATAAAAATGCAGCCACCTCTTCATAACAATAATCATGCTGATAAAAATCCTCATTAGTTTGTTTGAAATTGCCTTCTTTCATTTGAAATAAATGGCTTGCATGTTGTTTCACCATACCATTGCCACAGCCTCTCCTCCGTGAGGGGCAAACACGGTCAGTTTGCCATGGAGCAGCCACTTGATAAGAAAATTGAAATTGCACCAAAAATGTAATAAGCTGCAATTGACTGATAAGATGATGCAGAAAACTGACAACTCCTTCTCAGGAGGGATACTTATAGCCGCAACAGATCAAACTAAACTCATTTGCATCCCGCCATTGCAAAATGCATCTCCTTACTCTGATCTTTGGGGCTGTGCTTCTCTCTGAAGGCAAGTTTTTGTCCTATTATCTGTTTTTTTTACAGTTTAATCTTTAATAAAAGAGGGATTGTAATTATCAATTACCACATTTATCTTTACAAATGCTGCAGACATGGGTCATTTAGGTTACATGTCAAAAGAGAGTATGTCCACATCGTGCATGTTATTTTGCTGTTCGTTACTGCTATTCCTCTTTGTTCATCAATTGCAGTTTGGGCACAGATAGCCTCTATTCTATTTAGTTGTAGTTGAAAAAACAAGAAACAAAGAAACAAGAAGCAAGAAAAACCCCATGCATGTCAGTACTGCACATGACAACCAGCCTCATACTGTATAACTCATATTTGTATCTGTGTTTATAATTTCTCATAATAATAGTAGTTTTGATTAATTTACTTCAGAGTTATGGTGTTACAATACTTTGGTCCACCCCTTGAAGAAAAGAAATGTAGATTTTGTTTTTAACTGAGTTTAACTGTTTTGTGTTTTATCAGCCTACAGCCTGATTTGTCATAAGTGTTTACCAGGAAGCACAGCAACATGCGAATTAAAAACATGCCCTTCAGTGGGATATCAGTGTAGTGTGCTGAGAATCACTTCATATGCAGGTATGTTTTTTTTTTAAGAGCATTGTTTTTTCTATTGTGAACAGTTTTGCACTGGCCCATTTTACAAAGGCTACTCTTTTGTTGCAGGTGGTTCAAAACTTTCTGATATCCAGATGAAAACTTGTGTTTTGAATGAAGACTGTGCTGAGGGCTCAGTCAACTTTGGACTTACCAGAAATGTGATTACCAGCAAGTGTTGCAACTCCAATCTCTGCAACACCGAAACTGCTCCCTGGTAACTCACTTATATTGTCTGTTTCTATTTAGATTAGATTTTGTTTGCACTGAGAGCTTGTATATGTATATTACACTGTATTCAATACTGTATATAAGTTGCATAATCATGTCTTGTGACATGTCTGCATGGTTAATGTAAGTATTGTGGACTGATGATGAAGTCCATGTATCAGAACTTGAGACAATATGTTTGGAACAGATATTGTTAGAGAAAAGTTTCAAATTCCAAGACAAGCCAGGATGAGGGAAATTACCATCTGCTATAGAGGAGCCCAAGGGCATAATACTTCCAGCTGCCACTGTACCTGTATGTGCGTGTGCATGCGTGTGTGTGTGTGTGTGTGTGTGTGTGTGTGTGTGTGTGTGTGTGTGTGTTTGTGAGAGAGCGTCTCCAGGTTCAAGTTAATCATGTTTTATAGGCAAATAATGTTCCCATAATTTCCTTGTATTTCAAAATCCTCAAACCATAATTTGACAGTAAAAGTGCATTTCCGTCACCTCTCCACCCCACTCGACTTTCTCAATCAATATGAACAATGTGTGTTTTATGTTACAGAGCCCAGTGAATCTGAACCCAATGGAAAAAGTGCTTCCACTGCAATGGAAACGTGTGCACCACAACTGTAAACTGCTTGGGGAATGAGGACCACTGCATCTCAAAAACAGGTATCAGGCCTACACATCTCTCTCTTTCCAACCTTTCCACAGCTCTGAGCGATTTTTCTGTGATTCAAGCAGATGTATTAAAACTTTAAGCTCACACACTAACATTATTTTCGTTCTCTCAGTGAATGTAGGTGGTGAAACGATAATCACAAAGGGCTGTGCCTCCAAGCAGATCTGCTCAAATACGAAAAATGCACAGTTTAAAGGAGTCATTGGAGGAGACATTAGCTGCTGCGAGGGTGACTACTGCAACAGCGCCAGCAGCACAAGTGCTGGCCTCCTGCTCCTGGTGACACCACTGATCTCTCTGGTCATGTTCTCTTAACTGGTGGAGACGGCAGCATTGCAGCTTAGTTTTTCTTATCTTCACATAGCCTCATAGTGCTCACACCCTTTTCCTTATCCTTTCAACCGATGAGTGAGAGAGTAGAACGTTTTGCAAGTTTCGTGTAAAAATAGAATTTAGTAAAGTTATAATTTCCCTTTGTTTCCTGCCTTATACAGTTTGTAACTGGCTTATTTCTTTATTTTTATTATTATTATTTGCATGTTGCCTATAAAGATAAGAGCAAAGGTCTTGCATAGAATAATTGCTATCTGTTTTTCTGAAGAATGTAAAAAACATTTTTTCGCAATTTTTCATCTGTGTGCTAATATTAACCTGAAACCTAATTTTAATTGGAATTATCTGAAATATTTTGATGTAAATGACGAAAAGCAAAATAAATACATTTCTTACAATTCTTCTTAGTGTAGTTTTTTGTCCTTTCTCAGTCTCATTAAAAAATTTAAAATACAAACTTAACTTAAACCTTTAAGTTTATGCTGTTTTCTGCTATATTAATGTTCAAAATCTCATACATATAACCTTTAAATGCCAGTTATAATCAGGTGAACCAGGATGAAGCACAACACCAGACAACTGACATATGCTGTTTTGGGCGGTCCTTGGCCGGAGGTCCAAGTCTGATTTAAGCCCACAGTCTGTATTACTTATTCCAGAGCTAGATGGTTGAAGTCTTGTGAGGAGTTTTACCAGTTTTAAACCTGCTAAAATAAGTTTGTAACTAGTTGTGAAACAATCTTAATTTAATACTGATGCCTTTCTTTATGACCTAGCCTACATAGACTGAGTCGTAGACGCACTCTCTGCCACCTGGGTTACTTTTATGGGATGATTGAAGTGGGGTTTCTTCCTCCATTTTGGGACACCAGCCTCACTTCTCTCACCTCAAATGTAAAAGCCCTGAAAAAGGGAGTATTTGAAAGAAAGATACATGGACAGGTGCACCGTAACATAGATCAACAGTTTTGCGCTCCCCTGCTGGAGACCACTGGTAACTACAACCACTCTTACTAGCTGGTGTTAGACGTTTGGCACATAAAACATAAGAAAACACGAAGGTACTGTGCTGTAACTGCTACAACGCACAATAACCATTATAACCATAAACTATGATATAACATGAAAATTAAAAAATACTAAAGATGAGCCCATTAAGTGTTCCTCTATTACTTGCTCTGACTTACTGGTATTACACATTATTCTATCTGTCACACTTACAGTTCTGATATTTAGCTTTCATAATAGTAGTACAAATACTGCTATTTATTTTAACCCAGAAACAACTTAAGGCACTTAACTAGAGAAGGTATACTGTACCAAACAAGAAAAAGACAGACAGATACAGAGCACTGCTAAACTATGATATGAACAAGGGGCAAAACTAATTGAATCAAGCCATGAGAATCTTTTTGTTGAGGGTCTATATTATGACAAAAATCACACTGTCAACTAAGTGATTAGAAAAATACAGTTGTAAAATTGGCCAATTTTGACCAGTGCCTGTCTTTTTTCAGGCTAGTGGAAAGTAAATGCCCAAAATACACATTTATGTGTTTTATTTTATTACACTTTGCCCATTTGTGTGTGTAAAATTCTCGAAATTCCACCAAAAGTTAGCGTTCATCAACAATTCCTCACTTGCATATGTAAACATAAAACTTCAGAAAACTTGTAACACAAAAATGAATTTTCTTAATGTATGTATTCAACTAGGGAAGTTTCATAGTCAGATCTATTAGATAGATATTTACCCTATTCACCTGTAGTGTCTCTAGGATGATTCAGGGAAACTTTATTTCTAAATGTTTTTAGATTTAGTGCAGGCAAGAAATATGGCTGTAAAATATATGACAGTCCCATGTTAACCTTGTTAGCTTATGAAGTCTGTCATAATTCAACTGTTCAGTCTGTTCCCATTTCTAGCTTCGTATTCATCATGTACAACTGTCATATGAAGTTGGGGACGCTTTGTGGGAAAAACTTAAAGCAGTTTACCCCCATCCAGTGGACAAATGTTATATAACAGGCAGTTTATGAAAACCGACAACTCCTTCTCAGGAGGGATACTTATAGCCGCAACAGATCAAACTAAACTCATTTGCATCCCGCCATTGCAAAATGCATCTCCTTACTCTGATCTTTGGGACTGTGCTTCTCTCTGAAGGCAAGTTTTTGTTCTATTATCCGTTTTTTTACAGTTTATTCTTTAATAAAATTGGGACTGTAATTATCAATTACCACATTTACCTTTACAAATGCTGCAGACATGGGTCATTTAGGTTACATGTCAAAAGAGAGTATGTCCACATCGTGCATGTTATTTTGCTGTTCGTTACTGCTATTCCTCTTTGTTCATCAATTGCAGTTTGGGCACAGATAGCCTCTATTCTATTTAGTTGTAGTTGAAAAAACAAGAAACAAAGAAACAAGAGCAAGAAAAACCCCATGCATGTCAGTACTGCACATGACAACCAGCCTCATACTGTATAACTCATATTTGTATCTGTGCTTATAATTTCTCATAATAATAGTAGTTTTGATTAATTTACTTCAGAGTTATGGTGTTACAATACTTTAGTCCACCCCTTAAAGAAAAGAAATGTAGATTTTGTTTTTAACTGAGTTTAACTGTTTTGTGTTTTATCAGCCTACAGCCTGATTTGTCATAAGTGTTTACCAGGAAGCACAGCAACATGCGAATTAAAAACATGCCCTTCAGTGGGATATCAGTGTAGTGTGCTGAGAATCACTTCATATGCAGGTATGTTTTTTTTTTTAAGAGCATTGTTTTTTCTATTGTGAACAGTTTTGCACTGTCCCATTTTACAATGGCTACTCTTTTGTTGCAGGTGGTTCAAAACTTTCTGATATCCAGATGAAAACTTGTGTTTTGAATGAAGACTGTGCTGAGGGCTCAGTCAACTTTGGACTTACCAGAAATGTGATTACCAGCAAGTGTTGCAATCCAATCTCTGCAACACCGAAACTGCTCCTGGTAACTCACTTATATTGTCTGTTTCTATTTAGATTAGATTTTGTTTGCACTGAGAGCTGTTTTTGTATATGTATATTACACTGTATTCAATACTGTATATAAGTTGTATAATCATGTCTTGTGACATGTCTGCATGGTTAATGTAAGTATTGTGGACTGATGATGAAGTCCATGTATCAGAACTTGAGACAATATGTTTGGAACAGATATTGTTAGAGAAATAAGTTTCAAATTCCAAGACGAGCCAGGATGAGGGAAATTACCATCAGGGCAGGTCCTTCCTTCCTTCCTGCTGCTGTCAGACTGTATAACAACCAGCACTGCTCCCAGTAGCCCCCCCCATTGTTGACAATAACAATGTGCAATATTCACTGTGCAATCTATTGCCCATGTGCAATTGCTGCTGCTACTATTTGTACTATTTGTGTTATCTGTTGTTTGTGGATTCTTACTGTTTTTTCTCTTGTACATAGTGTTTTTATTATTTCCCTACTCTTACTGTTTTTATACTGTTTTTTCCCTATCCACTTTGCTGCTGCAACATTGGAATTTTCCCACTGTGGGACAAATAAAGGAATATCTTATCTTAATACCTCCAGCTGCCACTGTACCTGTATGTGTGTGTGTGTGTGTGTGTGTGTGTTTGTGAGAATCTCCAGGTTCAAGTTAATCTTGTTTCATAGGCAAATTATGTTCCCATAATTTCCTTGAATTTCAAAATCCTCAAACTATAATTTGACAGTAAATGTGCATTACCGTCACCTCTCCACCCCACTCGACTTTCTCAATCAATATGAACAATGTGTGTTTTATGTTACAGAGCCCAGTGAATCTGAACCCAATGGAAAAAAGTGCTTCCACTGCAATGGAAATGTGTGCACCACAACTGTGAACTGCTTGGGGAATGAGGACCACTGCATCTCAAAAACAGGTATCAGGCCTACACATCTCTCTCTTTCCAACCTTTCCACAGCTCTGAGCGATTTTTCTGTGATTCAAGCAGATGTATTAAAACTTTAAGCTCACACACTAACATTATTTTCGTTCTCTCAGTGAATGTAGGCGGTGAAACGATAATCACAAAGGGCTGTGCCTCCAAGCAGATCTGCTCAAATACGAAAAATGCACAGTTTAAAGGAGTCATTGGAGGAGACATTAGCTGCTGCGAGGGTGACTACTGCAACAGCGCCAGCAGCACAAGTGCTGGCCTCCTGCTCCTGGTGACACCACTGATCTCTCTGGTCATGTTCTCTTAACTGGTGGAGACGGCAGCATTACAGCTTAGTTTTTCTTATCTTCACATAGCCTCATAGTGCTCACACCCTTTTCCTTATCCTTTCAACCGATGAGTGAGAGAGTAGAACGTTTTGCAAGTTTCGTGTAAAAATAGAATTTAGTAAAGTTATAATTTCCCTTTATTTCCTGCCTTATACAGTTTGTAACTGGCTTATTTCTTTATTTGTATTATTATTATTTGCATGTTGCCTATAAAGATAAGAGCAAAGGTCTTGCATAGAATAATTGCTATCTGTTTTTCTGAAGAATGTAAAAAACATTTTTTCGCAATTTTTCATCTGTGTGCTAATATTAACCTGAAACCTAATTTTAATTGGAATTATCTGAAATATTTTGAAGTTACTGACGAAAAGCAAACACATTTCTTACAATTCTTCTTAGTGTAGTTTTTTGTCCTTTCTCAGTCTCATTAAAAAATTTAAAATACAAACTTAACTTAAACCTTTATGTTTATGCTGTTTTCTGCTATATTAATGTTCAAAATCTCATACATATAACCTTTAAATGCCAGTTATAATCAGGTGAACCAGGATGAAGCACAACACCAGACAACTGACATATGTTGTTTTGGGCGGTCCTTGGCCGGAGGTCCAAGTCTGATTTAAGCCCACAGTCTGTATTACTTATTCCAGAGCCAGATGGTTGAAGTCTTGTGAGGAGTTTTACCAGTTTTAAACCTGCTAAAAATAAGTTTGTAACTAGTTGTGAAACAATCTTAATTTGATACTGATGCCTCTCTTTATGACCTAGCCTACATAGACTGAGTCGTAGACGCACTCTCTGCCACTTGGGTTACTTTTATGGGATGATGATCACTTCTCTCACCCCAAATGTAAAAGCCCTGAAAAAGGGAATATTTGAAAGCAAAACTAATTGAATCAAGCCATGAGAATCTTTTGTTGAGGGTCTATATTATGACAAAAATCACACTGACAACTAAGTGATTAGAAAAATACAGTTGTAAAATTGGCCAATTTTGACCAGTGCCTGTCTTTTTCAGGCTATTTGAAAGTAAATGCCCAAAATACACATTTATGTGTTTTATTTTATTACACTTTGCCCATTTGTGTGTGTAAAATTCTCCAAAATCCACCAAAAGTTAGCATTCATCAACAATTCCTCATTTGCATATGTAAACAGAAAACTTCAGAAAACTTGTAACACAAAAATGAATTTTCTTAATGTATGTATTCAACTAGGGAAGTTTCATAGTCAGATCTATTAGATAGATATTTACCCTATTCACCTGTAGTGTCTCTAGGATGATTCAGGGAAGCTTTATTTCTAAATGTTTTTAGATTTAGTGCAGGCAAGAAAATATGGCTGTAAAATATATGACAGTCCCATGTTAACCTTGTTAGCTTATGAAGTCTGTCATAACTCAACTGTTCAGTCTGTTCCCATTTCTAACTTCGTATTCATCATGTACAACTGTCATATGAAGATGGGGACGCTTTGTGGGAAATAACTATAAGCAGTGTACCCCCATCCAGTGGACAAATGTTATATAACAGGCAGTTTATGAAATCCTCAATACCTTTCAAGAATTTTTTTTTCTCTACTAAAAACAATGAATATAATTGGAAATTTTTACTTTTGTCTATGGATTCTTTAATTGCAGCTTAAATACAAAAGAGTTGTTGATTTAAATGGGATAATTCTGCATGGATGGTGAGATTTTAATTTTAATGTTGTAGGGAAGTTCTCCATTCCTATATTCCTTGTGTTCACACTCACACATAATTATTTCCCGCTGTATTTCAATGTATGTATGTTTTGTTTTCAATAGTGGAGCTATTGTATAGACTATGGTTATTGCACGATACATTCACTATACTCACAAGTAGGAACAAATGTGAAAGATTTTCTTTAAAACCACCCTTCATAATGTGATAATGTGTGTAAAAATGTATTTTATGAATCCTTGAAGTCTGATGTCTGTGATCTTTTTGCTTGAACTGTAATACAGTAGTAAGTGTTTAGAGAAAAAATAATCAAATCACAGTGGAGTTTGTACTAAGTATTTATTATGTTTATTTAACAGGTGAACAAATTCAGTTAAGCGACAGCTGATATATTTTATATTTATATATTTTATGATTGAGTAAATTGTTTTAAATACAAGGCCGACATCACTTCTCCCACACAGAAACAAGCATGTAATGTTAAGCATGTATATTAATGTAAAATGATAACAGCAACATGGTCCTGGAAGCACGAGATTTTTGCAAGATATCTTGAAGAACTTAAATGTTGCCATACAGGCTATCCTGCAACAAATTGAAGGAAACTGGAATCAGTTACAATCTCCAATTGTTCTCTGCAGCTTTATGTTTTATGTTTCACAAAATAAAAGACACAGTATACTGGAAGGCAGTGCATAATCAGAATCATAATCAGAACCAGAAATACTTTAATAATCCCAGGGGGAAATTACTTTTGTTACAACTTCAAATCTACATACAACATATTTACATACAACATATAATATCATTAAGAACATATCTATATATAAATATATATATAAACATATCTTTATACACAAGTTAAAGTGTAAAATGTACAGCACTGCTACAATACAATATGGATATTCATTATTTCAAACTACCCACAGGAGCTAATAGTGCTAAGTGATAGGATTATTGACGACATTTTAACTCTTATCCAAAGGGTGTGGTTTTGGATTTTTGGTTATGGAAAGTAAATAAAAAGATAGAGATCTAGTTAGATTGGCCCTATTCCAACCTGAGAAATCTGTAAGGGGGGGGTTCAGGCATTGTTCAACCATCCAACAAGCACTTCAATGGAATCATACTGGCACCTTAATTCAGAACTTAAGAATCGTTTGATGAGAGGCGAAATGTCCTCAAGAATCTAGTTAGACTCAGCACTTATAACCTAATGGGTAGTGGAGAACATGAGATGAGAACCTACTCTTTTACATCATATTTATTTCCACTCACCACAGCACTACTAACCTCAGGCCTGGCAGAGCGAGGAGGTCTCCGGTTTCTAGATCAAACAGATATATAAAAGAAAGTGGATAATTAATGTACAACTTAATGAAACAATATGTCAGTTACAAGAGTAAAAGGACAGCTGAGTAAAACTCACTCCTTTGGGGATGGAAAGCGTTGTTTGGAGAATTGAGTGTCACATTTGACTGCGGTGCTGTTGTGTCTATAGGTTAGAGAGGGAATCACAATATCAGTTATTGTGCTAAACAATTAGGGCCATTTGAAGTAGAAGAGGGCCACTGATAGACACTTACGAATAGCCAACACTGAGGTTCACAGAGTCATCTTGGCGTCTGCAAGTGCAAAAAATATTTTATTTGCGTTCATATTTTCATATAGTTTATGTCGGGTATTTCTTCACATTAATTCATCACGTAACAGAAGGTTAAAACTGGTACCTTGAAAATCTGCTCCAGAATGACTTCTTATAAGAATTACGTCAATTAAGTATTAAAGTGTTAGAAAGAAACTGTAACAGCTTGAATGGTAAAATCTAAAGCCAACAGCACCGAGGAACACCCACCTGGGTCTCCTCTCATTTTGCCACTTGACACCGTCGTCCCTTGCTCCCCTGAAAAAGTTAGAAATGTAAACACAAGGTACTTCATCTGGGGATTAAAAGCGAATTTTAACAGTTGGGTGTTCTTACCGGGAGAATCGACTCCAAATGGACCCCCTGTATGGAAAGCAAAGTGTTACTATTTGTCAGAAACAGCTGACTTTATTTTTTCAGTTTGGAACAAACAAGCAGTCTGCTGACGAACCGTTTTTCCGGCCTTGGGGGTCTCTCCCTGCCTTCGGGGTATCTCCTGGACATTTGGATTAAGAGGAATTATTTTAAGTAAGACACAGATTACAGCTCATGAGTGACTTTATCAAAAAAAACTTGTCTTAAGGCAGTTTTTTGTAAAGCTTACCTGGATAATCTATCCCATAGTGATCGCCTGTGAAAGTTTGAATTGCAGAGATTTACATTGTAAATACAGCATGTGTGCCTTAATGAATAAGATAGCATCAATTGTTTTTTTCCTTGCTTCACAATCATTAAAGCTATCTTTTATTTACTATTATTCTGCTGATATGCTACAATTTTTGGTATTGTTGATGTAACTAAGGTCTAGTGTTTATTTACATTTGTTAAAGGGGGATTATTTCTAATAATCCTCAATGCTCCTCAGATTCAACATCAAAGAACAGAGCCTTGACCGACCACATCTAACTGTGTACAGTAACCATTTCTTATAAATGTTCATTTCCTTGAAGCGTGAAGCGTTTCTAGACTCTAGAGTCTGATGACTAGATGACAGACTGATGACTGGGTTTCAGTTTAGAGTCTAGACTGAAACCTAGTCATCAGTTATGTCATCATTACTCATTATGCATTCCTACCTACATACCTTTTCTCTGGTCGAGGTGGTGGCGAGTCGTCAGTGCGCTTCCTGTAGGTTGAATAAAACATTCATTGATAAATGACAAATTTTACTTTACTACATTCAACTAAAAGCATTAATAGCATTTATAATAGTACCCATCTGAAACATTGGCACTTTTTGAATGTATGTGTATTTACACTACCTTTTCCTATAAATGAACACTCCAAACACTGCAGCTAGGATGATTGCAATCAGGAGAATTGACACTGGAATGGATACTGGTAGAGAGCTTCTTAACTGGTACATTAGTGATCCTGGTGATGTAGGAATATTTGAGGCTCATGCAAATACATTCAGGAAAACACACAACTCAATATATGATATAATTGCAAGGCTACGTCAGGGTATTGCCATGCCAGAAAAGCAAAAGCAAATGCGAAAAGTAAAAAAGTTTCTTGTTATAACAGGATATTATTCACGTTATAACACAATATTTTCATGTTATTGTGACACACAAGCTTATCATGCTATAATGTGTTATAATGTAATGTGAACTTATTAAATGTTTCATCCTATTATGTGATATTGTGTAATCATATATTGTTATAATGTGCTGTTATAACAATGTAAATCATCCTGTTATAACATGTTATAACAGGATAAATAGTATATTGTTATAATAAGAAAAGTTGCTTGTATAAGAAGAAAAGTTGCTTGTATAATGTGATAAGTTTGTATGTCATAATAACATGAAAATAGCTGTTTTAACGTGAAAAACATTGTTTTCTGATGTGGTGGCAATACGCATCTGTACAAGACATATACAGAACAGAAGAATTATGTGGTCTAACCCTTTACAGTCAGCTTTACTGTGTTGGCTTGTTGCTTGCCACGCCAGGAGATGGCAGTACAAGTTAGGTTTTTGACTCCGTCTCCTCCTGCAACCATGAAACTGATGGTGGAGGTTGTCTGCCAGATGCCCTGCTGCATTGAGGTGTGTATGACCTCACTGGTGAGGCTAGGGACACTCCATGAGAGCACTGGAGGATGTGATGGACATGTGTGCATCACAGAACACGAGACAGTAATCGTTGAGCCAGCATCGACTTCTGCTGGAACTGAGGTCATCACTGGTTTTTCTGGGGAAGCTGAAAATGTGAAATACAAAACAGAGTACTGTTGGTGATTAGAAAGCATACAAGTAAGTAGATTGGCACATTTTAAGAAGCTGAATACGAATTGATTCCAGACCTTTCATAACAATAAATACACAGCTATTGTTGAATCTGTATTTGTCATTTCCTTTCTCTGCATGGAAACAGAAGGGCCCATTGTCAAAGGGTTTGATGTCATCAATCTCTAATGTACAGTTTCCTTCACTCAGCTCTCCTAATATTTTTGTGCGGCCTTTGAAGTGGTCAAGCACTCGGCTCTGGCCGTTATGGAAGACGATGCCCCCGTTTTTTTTGGACCAGATGCCACGTGTGAGAGGCACATCCTCCTGGAACTGGAAGCTGCAGGGAATCACCACACAGGAGCGTGTCAGGGCGCTGAGTCTGAAAGGGACGTCAGCAGCAAGAACGTGGAATGCTGTAAAGAGAGAAACAAGCCATGATGGGATGCCTGTAGAAATCAGTCCACTTGTGACATAACACGGCAGCAAGATGAGTTTGGAGAGAACTGAAAGGTACACCCACTGTCTTTTTCATGCGGATCTACTTCTTCAACTGGTTTCTCATATTCTGGAAAAAATGGTAGCAAGCAATTATCAATTAAAATCTTCGAATGTTATTTTATCATAGAGCAAAAGTTTGATATTTTGCACTTTTACTGCTTTTGCACTTAAGCTTATGTACTGATGAACAAAGGTGATATAACATGTCATTATGGACAGATAATGTATGGACATTAACTATTGCTTTAAGTGATCACTGTGTATGACTTTTTAGGAACTCACTTTTTATATGAATGGTTGCAGAGTCTGAGGTCTCTCCAGTAATAAACTGAGCGGTGCAAGTCAAAGAATTATTGTCATCCCCAAGAGTGCCAATAAAGGTTAGATTTGACACAGCATTATAGGTATCGCTGGAGATCTTTTTGGTCTGGAACGAACTCTGCATGTCTTTGTAGTTCCATACGATGGTTGGCGTATTTTTCTTGCACTTATACGAAACAGAACAGATTACACTCTTTGCCACACCCTCCGTTGCCTCGCCTGGCTGCTGAGTCATTTTGATTTTTTCATACGGACCTAAGCAGAAACGTGATAGTGAGTCTTATATGTAAACATTTTAATTCCAGTAACACATGGTCTTAAATTGTACTCACATTCAACATTCAGCCTGAGCTCACTTGTGGCTGTCTGGCCACCACGGTAGCTAACAGAGCACTTCACACTTTGGGCCTCCTCTTCTACAGTCCAGTTTCGCTCTACTTTCCTTTCCCAAATCCCATCAGATACCAGAGTGTCCATAATGTGGTCTGCTCCAGTTATACCATCCAGGACCAGGATCGGGGGAGCAGAGATACATGTATGGCGCACATTGCAGGACACTCTGCTCTGCTCTCCCACCCTTGGAATACCAGTGATGCTAAGCTGCGGTTCCTGTGCATGGTCTATGAAATCAAAGCAAGGATATTCATTTGCAGAATTGCATATTTTAAACTGTAAATAACTAAAATTGAGAAGTAATGCATCCAAATGCTTACCTGAAACAATAATTTGAGAGGTTTTGTCATAAAACGTGTGGCCCAGGGTGTGGTAGGAGGTAATAGGGTTCTTGTCTACCCAAGGGTAAAGTCTGTCCTGGTTGTGTGACATATCCAGCTTCTCAATCTTAAGACTACAATTCCTCTCCCCCACAGATCCAATCAAGCTAGTTATCCCTCTATACCTGCTAATAACATTCTGTTTTTTGTCAAAAACAGAAGGGTATCCATTGCTCTGGAACAAGTACCATATAACCTGTAGGTCAGCAGGCTGGGAGATACTATAGGTGAATCTACAAGGAATGATGATACAGGGAGCCACTCATGCCTGTGATGCTACTAGGGGTGGTGAAGGACCAACCACGAGAGAGCATATTTCCTGTAATAAAGAAGAAACAACTTAAGCAAAGTTGCAGATCTTTGTTCACAACCTTTCTGGCTTGTGACCCTTTAAAATAAAGCAATGTCTATCTGAGACCCCAGATGCAACAATTAGGGTTAACATGTAAGCAAGCAGTAAGGACGATACGTAATAAAAGAACAATATTTACTCTCCTTTTAGTTCTGTTTTGGTCCTCAGAGATATATTTGGCTCTTTAGCTGCTAAATGCTCCACTTTGCTCATTTGTTAGTTGATCACTGTGTCTTCTCTGTGATTGCAAAGAGAGCACAGTGGGTTTTTAAAGCTAAAGCAATGAAAACATCTGCAATCTGTGGCTGAAAATAACAAAGATGATGTTAATTATCTGTCGATTTGTCACCATGAGCAGTGCCATTCACATAACACATACTCATTTGCTATAAAAAGAGCAACCATAGCTGGTTTAATTTTGTGACGACATTTTATAAGCAGTTCGACAAAACAGTACTGTGCCCAAATTAAAAAAATCCAGTATTTCACAAGATTATTATTTTTTTTTTGAAAATAATAAATAAATACATTTGTGTAATAGAACTATATCATTTTTTTAATCTTCCTTTCAATTGAACTTTCCTAAGCCCCGCCCCTTCATTCTCTGTGCTCCAATAACAGTCGAGCAAGCCTCAGCCAGAACCTCGGTCAACTTTCTGCTCTCCTGTACGTACTTGGATATGATATGTGCTAGACATAGACTCTAACTATGTTGAAAAGACTCAAAACAAATTTGCGTTACAACGAGCTAGTTGCTTTACATAAACCGTTAGTTGGCTAGATAGCTTGTAGCTAGAGGGTTGCTCAGCTGTTGCTGGACTTAGGAATGGTCAGTTGTCTTTTGACACCGCATGATGGAAACTATTGTGGTAAACAAGCCAGTGCTGTGGAATAATTGTTTAAAACAGAAACAAAACTAAACACTACCGCACAGATAGTTGGCGAAATGTTATCGAAATAGGTTTCAGTTCTATTGCAGCATTTAATGGTGATGCAGGTGAGATGCAGGGCTGTTCTGGTATACAACCGCTATAAAGGCTATAGATTAGTAAGGTTTAGTTGTTAAATAAAAATTATTATTATCTCTACTCACTCTTTACCCGTAGGGTGATGCTCTCTTCCTGCCTCTGACCCCCAGTGAATTGTGCAGAGCATGTCAGAGACCTTCCATGGTCGCTGGCCGATGCTGTGAATGTCAGTGTGGAGACGGTCTTCCACTGAGCACTTTGACTCTTTCTGGTATCAGTGGAGGTTGGCATGCTACCATAGTTCCACTTGAAAGTTGGTATATGTTTTGGGCATGTGTACACAGCAGTGCAGGTTACTTTACTTGGCTGTCCCTCAAGAAATTCGTCTGTTGTAGGTGTGATGGTCAGGGGTAAAAAGGAGCCTGAGACACAAATGATGAATGTTAAAATTTCAATATCGGAAAAAGAGAAAAACGTTTTATTCTTGCATGCTCATAACGTACATTCAGAAATTAAGGTTACAGAGGCTGTTTCGCTGTGACCACTAATGTGTCGGACCATGCACTCCACAGTTTGGAGGTCTCTCTCTATGTTCAGTGTGGTCGTCAAGGTAGTTCTGGATGTGCCATCAGACATTGAGCTATGAGTTATACCACTGTGTTGCGTTCTGACGTTGAGACTCAGAGTAGGTGGATAAGTGGGACAGGTGTGATAAACAGTGCACTGCACTGTCACAGGCTGTCCAACCTTCCTTTCACCAGAGATCATAATATGTGGCTTCTCTGCCCTGTCTTAACAAAAGAAAAATATTGTTTATTAAAATGAATATACAGATATACATCTAAAAATGTATCCTTTTCTAAGCTCACTATGATAACTTACCCACTACTTCAATTGTTACAGTTGTGTCAAAGAATCGATAGGTGCTTTTCCCGACATTCTCTGGATCTACCCAGGGGTAAATCTTCTGTCTGTGGTCAGACCACTTCACTCGAGAGATTTCAAGACTGCATGTTTTGTATGCGGGAGAAAATAAGCGTGTTCTACCTCTAAATATGTTAATGACATCTTCTGGGTACCACCTGTCATAAACCAAAGGATATCCCCGGCTCACATACTGGTACCAAACCACACGGTCTGGTCTGTACGGTGGATACTGATAGTAGTCAAAACTGCAAGGGATGACAAGGCAGGAATCCACTAATCCTTTGATATTGCTTGGCATCTTAACATGCCATGCCCTGGAACAGCAGAACATGTATCCTGCCAGGAAAGTTAAAAATGTAAAACAGTTAGGTCAGTTTTTATATGTAGGATTAACAAATCTGAATAGCACAAAATTGTAGTACCTAGAATCCAGAAGCACAGGAGAAAATGACTAAATCCAGACATCTTGTATACCTGCAATATATGTGAAATGAGCATCTTAGTATTATAAGAGAGACATTATTGTCATCTGTTTACCATGCCTAGAGGCACTACATTGTTTTTCCTGGTCCCTGTTACAAAAATAACTGAATGAATGATTAATTTAATGAACATTCAGTGTGAATAAAGCAAACATGAGGTGCATTAAAACTTACACCCAGAAATTGAAAAAGTAAAAAGAAAATACAAAAAAAAAAAAATCTATGATTCATTTATCATATGTATAAAAAAATCTGATTTACTCTAAGATCCAATATTAAAGGGGCACTCAGGAAACGTAATATTGAATTTACATAATGTCAGTAGATTCACAGACTCACTAAAGAACGGGCAAAAGGGAAGCAACAGAGGCCAAGATTTGCTGTCTTGTGAGTTTCAAGCTTGATCACCTTTCAATGTTACCGAAGGGAAATGTCTGCATATCTCTTTGGGTGGAGTATCACTTTAACCCTCATTCTACCAACATATGTAACATATAAGGACTGAGTCCTGGGGTCCCTGGGGACACCACGAATAGACTGTAAGAAACAACCATCTTGGCAAAAGTTCTTCTTAAAAGATTATTAGTTATGTAATTAATGTTGTCTGAAGAAAAATAAAGATTATTCTTTTAGTTACAGGGTTAGGTTAATTTTGGGGATGTCCCGATCAAGTTTTTTTTTAGCTGACTGGATCAAGATGTTAATTTTCTTATTGTGTAGCACTATATGTGTCTGCCGCATCTGTGTCTGTCTCCTTCAAAATGGCTGACGTAGTTATGCTAATAAAAATAATAATTGCACTAATTAAACAAAAAAAAATTATAGGAAGTCATAATGAACAAATTGATTTACCTATGAGATATGGCACAAAGTATACCTCTGGGGTCTGCGGGTACCCCAGACAGTAGGATTAAGGTTAAAGACCTCACCCATGTTTTCTGCTACTTGCACTGTAGACTATTTAACAGGTTTAGAGAAACAAAAAAGAAACAAAAATGGCTCTTCCATGCAAAAAGGGAAGAGGGTGCACATGCATGTTACGCCCTGTCTGTACATAGCCCAAATATCATGTAATTTATATATACTGATATCACATTAACAGTGTCCCTCTGCTACTGTACACACTGAAAAAAATACATTAAATCTTTTATCTATTTAATTTTCTAATTAAACAAACCTAATTTTTAAAACACTGGCAAAAATAAGTAGCAATAAGATTGAGTTGCAAAGCAACGAATAGATAATATGCAGAGTGATTACATAATGAGATACGTTACATACATGTAAATACATATATACATGTTAGATACATGTTTTTTGAGAAAAAGAAATCACAAGAAATTCCAAACACAACCTAAAAGCTGTTAAAACAAACCACATTATGTTTTTCTAAAACAATAAAACAATTTTGTCAATGGACTAAGATAGTTTCATTTTTTTTTCTAGTAGAAAATGTGCTTTACTTAAACTCTGAGTATTCTCTTTGTCAGCGTCACTGTTGATTCATGGCATGAAAAAGCAGAACAAGGTAGATTTTTCCTTCAAGAAAAACATTCTCAGTACTAGAACTATCTAGAGAGGCTAACAGTAATAAGCAAAATGATCTCTGCCTAAAGAAATACATTTTGTGTGTTGTTATTTTTTAATCCCTCCCCACAGGAATTAGAATTTATATTTAATCCTACATTGTAAAACGGAGACAGATATTTTAGCGACATGCAAGAACTGTTCCCCCGTACTGTACTAAATAATGTCAAAACTGTTTAAGGTTTCTAAATTTAAAAAAAGGAAGTCAGCGATTTTTGTCAGCAACCACATTTTGAATAAGCCATAATATCACAACACATAGATACATTCAACGTTTTTGCTAAATTCATTTCAAATTCAACATTTCATCTTATAAACTAACTATAACTGCTGAAACAGACCTGCATTCACATGGATTAAGGCAGACAGTAGGCCGACTGCACAGCATGGAAAAATATCTTTCTTAAAGATCAGAATGACTTACCTCCAGAGATGAAAGTAAATGAAGAGATTTGCCACCTGTAACAAAAATCCCTAATCACACGTAATTTTAAGAACCCCCCACCCCCTAAAATGTGGGCGGAGGGTACAATGTACCAACCACAAAAATGATCCTGTTTGCACTCAAGTTACTGTATAGTTATCAGACTAATAAACATTTGATACTCAAAACACTTGAAATCTACAATAAAATCAATTAAGCTTATAAAACTAGGTTTATACATATTGCTAACCAAAATAAAATGTACCTGTATCTCTTATTTACAGTAAATTCCATCCATTATAAAGCCAAATTTTTGCCCTTTCTGTGAACAATACTGTGTATCCTAGATCTGTGTTCATTCAATTTAACTAATAAATATAATAAATATATATTATTTATTTATAATATAAAAATAATAAAATATAAAGTACACCAGCACTATATATGAGTTCATAGGCATAATACTTTTTTATTGTTTTTGAAGACTTTATTATTTTATTATACACATTTGAAAAACAGCACTGGCCAAAAACAGTAAAGAGAAATATTAAATAAAAAGTTGAAAAGAAAAAAGACAAACCCCAAAATATGAATGCAACATAGATAGGGGGAAAAAGGGGAAAAAAGTCCTTGTCCATGACATTGATGGCTGCTTGTAGCACTTTATTGTTCCTGGATACTTGAATATATAATACTAGGGGACAATAACCACAACAATAACAGAAAAAAACAGCTGCATGGTACAAAGGTTACATGTAGGTTATTCACACTCAAGAGATTTTAGAAAAAGAGAAAGAATTCAGAGAGTCACGTCAGCGTTTTACCTCCTTTATAAGGTTCAGTATCAGACTGCTGGGAAAGTTGTTCGAACTATTTTATTCAATTCTTATCCCTTTTTTGTTTTTATTTCATGCCTTTGGAGTCAACTCATTGAATTCAATCTTACTGTGGCATTTTGTTTTAGGTGTGTTTTTTAAAGGTAACGTGTAATTGTTGTGTGTTAATAAGATCATTGAAACAGACATTTACAAGTAACAAGAAAGCTACTTCCCTCATAACTAATTACTTTTACATGCAGTAATTGGAAAAGTAATTCAATTACTTTCGAGAGAAGTAACTAGTAATTAACAAATTACAATTTTTCAGTAACTTTCCAAACACTGTTTAGGCCCAACAATAATGACACCATGCCTAAACAAACAAACAAATACACTGGTTTAACAAAGTTGCTTGATTATTGCTGTGTAACATTATAATGGTAGACATTGTAATAAATGCAATAAACATATGTTCAAAATGCATTTTACTTGACACAATTAAATATATTTTGCTTAACAGGAGAGGTTAACACAGCAGTCATAAATAATTAAAACTACAATCATCAGACGTGGTTAATACACAATGATTATTATGAGCGTGATTAGGTTTGTTGTTTGCTTTGATCACAAACTCTCTTTGGAGGGCTTTATTTTCAGATGTTTCCATAGATGTTGAGTTCCACAGTGTTCATGTAATCGTCACCATCATCAAGGTCCTGTGAGAGATTAATGGTCATTATTGTTACAGATGTTGATAGTGCCTTGTAACCAATGTAATTCTCTGGAATAAATCCCTGACGATTTAATAATACCTCATTGTAATTGCAGGATTTTGGCTGGCTGAGTCCCATCAACAGCATTAACAAGAAGACAGAGGTGGGGAAAGGACATGAGACGTTGCTGTACTACAATATATGATATCCACATTTTATTTACTGGTCAGGTTCAAGAGAAGCAAGTACCTTTTGGGGGATGGGAAACGAGGCTTGGAGATTTTCCCGTCGGCACAGGATTTTGATTTCACATTATTGGGCCTGTGGATAAAAATTCATGTCACTACACAGTGTGAAAAACTACAATTCGCTACTTAACTTTCATACATTTCTCACACTTACATATGGTCCAAATCCAGCATTTCCCCTTTAGGCCTTCTGTGGTAGATTCAGTTTAAAAACAGGATGTGATATGTGTTAGTTTCATTAGAACAAAAGTGCATTGCTGTGAAAACAACTGAGCAATGAAGCACGCTGTTTTTCATGTCTTACCTAGAAAATCTGCTCCAAATAGACCTTCTGCCCAAAAAGAAGAAGAGAAAATATGCAAATGCTGTGAGGCATATAAATAAAAGTACTGATCTTATCACATTCTGCACAAACAAGGAAATTACAGTGGGGCGGTCTATACAAAGTGGAAGTAGGGAGAGTACAGAACTAGTCACTAAAATTATGTTTAGAGAGATAACCGTTAAAATGCCTCTTGCCTTTGATCAGTATGAGATGGTCCTGGGCCATCGGAACGAATCCTGAAAATTTCACAGATTCAATTATACATTAGTACGATTAAAAGTTACTAAGATAATAATATTCTTGTACTTGTAATAATCACAAACCACTTTTTTTAACCTCACCTGCGAGACATCCTGGACAGCCGGTTCAACACGCTAAACATTAAAGAAAATTACATTACGATAAGGAAAAGAAATGAAATCATGTGATATGAGTGTAGCACCATGAACTTAATCCGCTGTACACCATTTTTACCTGCCATCTCGACGTTGGAGCTCTGCAATGCGTGTCCTAGAACAGACAGAAAACAAAGACAATGAATGCCATACATTAATACAATAAACGTATTGAAGAGCACATACTACATATGTGCAGGACAATAGATTATTTTGGCTCAAATTATTACTTATCTGATGTGCTCTGTCCATCAATGCATCAGTTAATGTCAATGTACTGCATTACTCACTTGTATTTTTTCACCATTAAGATGCAGAAGACTCCAAAGAGAACAGCAGTACCGATCCCCACCACTGTGGGAATGATGATGTGGTTGTAGTTTTCTGCACCTGCAAACAGACAGAATTAATATAGAATTTAGAATTTATATTTATATTCTTTCTCCATACTGCACAAATATATCCAGTATAGAAGCTTTAAAATAAAGGACAAAATTCAACAGCAGAGTGAAAAGATCTCACGTTTTACATAGAGTGTCATTGTTTCAGAGGACTCGGGCTTTTCATGAAATGCTGCTGTGCAGGTGACATCAGTGTGGTCATCCTTCTCCTCAGGAATGAACGTCAGGATGGACTGCACCTCCCACAAGCCCCTTTGAACTTCTCTGTGGATCTCCGTGGCCATGTCTGCAGTTCCCTTATTCCATGTGAGTTTAGGCATATGGGAGGGGCAGGTGTGGGTGACTGAACAGGTGACAGTGTACGGATGATTTTGAATGGCTGTCTTTGCGTGATTTAGTATAGGTTTTGGAGGATCAGCTATAAATGAAAAGAGATAAGAGTTTGAGGTAAATCATTGTAACATAGAACATTTTTATAGATTTATAAAATCTTGGATAGTTGGTGACCTACTTAGCATCTTAAACTGGACACACTGCTCAACAAAGGAGAACTTGTCAGTGGTGGATGTATCAGTCGATGTTTTTGCTAACTCAATCCGGAAACAGAAAGGGCCGTTGTCATGGTCTTTAATGTCAATGATTTCTAAGGTGCAGTTGTTCTGACCCAAAGCTCCCAACAACTTTGTGCGACCCCTAAAGCTGTCAACGATTAGAGTGTTATCCTCATTATAGATGTATTCTTTGTGATTGGTCGAACGATGCCAGATTCCTCTGAGCCTGGACGTGGGCAGGGGTCCTCTAGGATGGGTGAATGAACAGGGTACCACAACACAGGATGAAACCAGGGCATCAAGGAAATTTACAACATCAGCCTTCCATTCTTCAGTAACAACAGGGCTGCTGAGAGCTGAAAGAGAATTATGGAAGTAAAAAAGAAAGAAATTACTTCTAGGAGTTCTCTTTCAGTGATTTCACAATCTGGTTGTCCCCACCCTTTTTTCCTTCCAAACAGCTTTTCTATTATTGAGTAAACTGACGACTCCTGACTAAGTGAGATACTTAATGGATATTTCATATATTACAGTCAATCCATAAAAAACAACTACTCTGTACAATTAACACAAATAGAGAACACAATAACTATAGGGATATTGCATCAGAAATTAATTTTTACTGATATTTTTGGTAAGTTTTTATACAATTATCTGTCTGTATTGTGTTTTTTTTCACAATCATACATACTTTTTTCTTAATTTATTTCTGAATTTGTTTTTTTATTTTAGTGTTTTATTCATTTATTCATGCATTTTTCAATTAGCTCTTTGGTTGTTTGAACTTTTCTGATGCAGGACGAGGAAGTGCATATTCTAAATCATAACCCACACTTTCAAAATGACTGCATTCAGTTAACTTCACAGACATTAATGACATGCTGAAACATAGGGCTATTACAAGTTTTCTTACACTCCTTAAAATCAAGAAGGCCTCACGACCCAAAGTGGGTGAACTAGGAAGTACAATAGGATTGAGATTGGAAACAAAGAGGTGACTAATTATGTTACCTGCCACAAGCAGACAGAATACCATCATCTTCCTCTCTTTGTCCTTACGTCTCTGAGGTTCTGTTGGTGTAATACACTGTTGGATATTTAGATGAAATTAAACTGAATAGAAAATACAATTGTAAACATTACCCACCGTTATTACAATACTATAAATATACTTCAAACAACACTAATCTTCGCATTCAAGAACCATTTACTTATACAGAAAATACTGGCATTGTTAATGTCCTCATACAGGATATACAAATCTGAAAGAACACTCTAATACATTAAAAAGTTTTTTTTATCTAAATTGAAAACAGTTCCTTTCACATATGACTTTCTTTTCTATTCATTCTTATTACTATTTTAACAAAGTCACACACACTTTGAAGAAGAACTTTTAAATAAGCTGCATTATTCCTAAACCCAGACAGCAGTATATGTACGATAATCTTTCAAAATGAAATATTAGAAGAAAATGTAGTGCAGCAACATTCATGTTGTACCTCAATCAAGTGTGATGAGTTACCAGAATCTTACCTGATGAAGTCTGGCTGATCAGAGCTGTATGTTTCTCCTAAAAACACCTCCTGAAGAATGACTTTCTATTCTGCAGTTAACTTGACAAAGATGTGAACTCTACAGGCAACAGAAGAATGTTTTTTGTGTCATTGTGTGGGTGAGGTGAAAGCAGATGTAGAGGCAGCAGCAGTAAAAAAGTGTAGAAAGCTGGGAGTGGTCTCTTGTGTGTGATATGAGAGTTATAGACCTCTTCCATATTTGCATAGAATTGTTGCTAATCTGTGAAATTCTGAAATAAAGTTTGATATGTTAAGATATAAATGCAAAATGAGATTCGATAGCATTCAAGAGCATGCGATTGCATAGTTTAACATATCAGTGATCTTCAGTCAGAAATCAGAACTGTGGCACATTTTGCTGTATTGGCTTTGCACTTGGGTAGAATGGCAATGACTATGAAGTAATGACTTTCAGCTTAAATTAACACACACATATCCAGTAAGCAGTGGACAAAATGGGGAACAGAGATAAAGTTGTATATTAGGTAGCGATGATGTGTGTTGAAGAGAAGTCCGCTGACACCGTCTTGATTGTATATACAGTGGGTACGGAAAGTATTCAGACCCCTTTAAAATTTTCACTCTTTGTTTCATTGCAGCCATTTGCTAAAATCAAAAAAGTTAATTTTATTTCTCATTAATGTACACTCAGCACCCCATCTTGACAGAAAAAAACAGAAATGTAGAAATTTTTGCAAATTTATTAAAAAAGAAAAACTGAAATATCACATGGTCATAAGTATTCAGACCCTTTGCTGTGACACTCATATTTAACTCACATGCTGTCCATTTCTTCTGATCCTCCTTGAGATGGTCCTGCTCCTTCATTGGAGTCTAGCTGTGTTTAATTAAACTGATTGGACTTGATTAGGAAAGGCACACACCTGTCTATATAAGACTTTACAGCTCACAGTGCATGTCAGAGCAAATGAGAATCATGAGGTCGAAGGAACTGCCCAAGGAGCTCAGAGACAGAATTGTGGCAAGGCACAGATCTGGCCAAGGTTACAAAAGAATTTCTGCAGCACTCAAGGTTCCTAAGAGCACAGTGGCCTCCATAATCCTCAAATGGAAGAAGTTTGGGACGACCAGAACTCTTCCTAGACCTGGCCGTCCAGCCAAACTGAGCAATCGTGGGAGAAGAGCCTTGGTGAGAGAGGTAAAGAAGAACCCAAAGATCACTGTGGCTGAGCTCCAGAGATGCAGTAGGGAGATGGGAGAAAGTTCCACAAAGTCAACTATCACTGCAGCCCTGCACCAGTCGGGGCTTTATGGCAGAGTGGCCCCACGGAAGCCTCTCCTCAGTGCAAGACATATGAAAGCCCGCATAGAGTTTGCCAAAAAACACATGAAGGACTCCCAGACTATGAGAAATAAGATTCTCTGGTCTGATGAGACCAAGATTGAACTTTTTGGCGTTAATTCTAAGCGGTATGTGTGGAGAAAACCAGGCACTGTTCATCACCTGCCCAATACAATCCCAACAGTGAAACATGGTGGTGGCAGCATCAGGCTGTGGGGATGTTTTTCAGCTGCAGGGACAGGACGACTGGTTGCAATTGAAGGAAAGATGAATGCGGCCAAGTACAGAGATATCCTGGAAGAAAACCTCTTCCAGAGTGCTCAGGACTTCAGACTAGGCCGAAGGTTCACCTTCCAACAAGACAATAACCCTAAGCACACAGCTAAAATAACAAAGGAGTGGCTGCGGAACAACTCTGTGACCATTCTTGACTGGCCCAGCCAGAGCCCTGACCTAAACCCAATTGAGCATCTCTGGAGAGATCTGAAAATGGCTGTCCACAAACGTTCACCATCCAACCTGACAGAACTGGAGAGCATCTGCAAGGAAGAATGGCAGAGGATCCCCAAATCCAGGTGTGAAAAACTTGTTGCATCATTCCCAAGAAGACTCATGGCTGTAGTAGCTCAAAAGGGTGCTTCTACTCAATACTGAGCAAAGGGTCTGAATACTTATGACCATGTGATATTTCAGTTTTTCTTTTTTAATAAATTTGCAAACATTTCTACATTTTTGTTTTTTTTTCTGTCAAGATGGGGTGCTGAGTGTACATTAATGAGAAATAAAATGAACTTTTTTGATTTTTAGCAAATGGCTGCAATGAAACAAAGAGTGAAAAATTTAAAGGGGTCTGAATACTTTCCGTACCCACTGTATAAAGGTTTATTACAAAAAGTTCAGCATCAATACAAGCACCGCGGAGCTTGGAGAGCATCCAGCCAAATGAATAACTCTATCTGTTTGCGTCGAACATAGGTTTATATAGGTCTATTGTTTATTCAAGAAAATGGTAAAGAAACATCTGGTTTAGCTATCAGATGTACTGAAATATTTACGTCAGAAGGTAAAGGTCCAAGGGGCTTCGAAGAGGCCCCTAACCTAAACATTTCATAGTAAGAATTACGACGTTCAACCTCATGTCTTACTAACACTGCATATTCAATTCAATTCAATTTTATTTGTATAGCGCCAATTCATAACAGAAGTTATCTCAGGACACTTTTCAAATAGAGCAGGTCTAGACCGAACTCTTTAACATTAATTACAGAGACCCAACAGTAACACCATGAGCAAGCACTTGGCGACAAGGGCAAGGAAAAACTGCCTGTTAAAAGGCAGAAACCTAGGACAGATCCTCCGGCTCTAGGTGGGTGGTCGTCTGTCTCGACCAGTTGGGGTGAGAGAGAGAGAGAGAGAGAGAGAGAGGCAGAGAGAGAGCGAGAGACAGACAGACAGACAGGTGCACAGCAACAACAGTATTGGCAATGGCAGTCAAGCAGGACCATGGCAGGAGGCTCCACCAGGATCCATGAGAACCTGCGAGATGAGAAAGCACAAGAACTCCGGGGAAGAAGTGGAGTTAGTAACATGCATTAATGGGACATGAATGAGTGCAGAAAGAGAGAGGAAGAGAGTAGCTCAGTGCACCATGGGAAATCCCCCGATAGTCTAGGCCTATAGCAGCATAACTAAGGGATGGTTCAGGACTCACCTGATCCAGCCCTAACTATAAGCTTTATCAAAGAGGAATGTCTTAAGCCTACTCTTGAATGTGGTGAGGGTGTCTGCCTCCCGAACCACAACTGGAAGCTGGTTCCACAGGAGAGGAGCTTGGTAACTGAAGGCTCTGGCTCCTGTTCTACTTTTTAGAGACTATAGGAACCACAAGTAGCCCAGCATTCAGAGAACGTAATGTTCTAGTGGGGTAATAGGCTACTATGAGCTCTTTAAGATATGAAGGGGCCTGACCATGAAGAGCTTTATAGGTGAACAATATATGTTGACAAAAATATCACTTGAACTTATAACAAACTGTAACTTAAATTTATAGGCCTTCGGATACCACAATAATCAAGATAAAAAGAAAAGTGAAGATCGATGCATAAAAATGCCACAGAAGTTTCATAAAATGTTTGAAATGATCCCACAGAGGTCTCAGGATCTGCACCTTGGACAATGATTGCCTGCACACATTGCAGAATGTTAAACTCCTGCAAGATTGAATCATGGTTCTTGTTTGATATTTTGGCCTGTGGTTCATCATGAAGTTTAACACTTCATTTGTAAATGTGCCACACTGTGTATGTTTTTTCTTGTGTATGCAAATATATTTCTCACTTCTGCATTCAGTCCTGCTCTTCATGTATTGTCGGGGCATAACATTAACTATGAAGGTTTTAGTTCAGTCTACTGGACTATAATTATTGTGCCTTGCATAAGCAAGCACAATACTATTATCCCTCGGGCTTATTATTGTGCCTTGCATAAGCAAGCACAATACTACTCTTCCTCGGGCTTATTATTGTGCCTTGCATAAGCAAGCACAATACTACTCTTCCTCGTGCTTATTATTAAACTTATTATTATTCTTCCGTACGCTTTTTCGGCGCGCTTCTTCTCCCGCAGCTTTTGTCGCACATACACAAAAAAGGTATCAAAACGTGCGGCTCGATGAGGACATTAGTGCTATGACTTTTCTAAGAATTTCGCCAAACGGTTTGCCGGTAAATCGCCGAAAACAGGTCCAAAAAATGAATGGGTGTGTATTGCGAGAACCTCCAACTGAAAAAAACCGCCAGAGTGCGTGACATCATCGCTAGAGTGTGGGGAGAGAGAAAAATTTGTCGAAAAATAAATTTGTAAACTGCTGTCACGGCCACAAATTTCACTCTACCGAAATAATTTATAGATAGAAACGTAGGTAAATTCGTTGGGGTCGCAGTGATACTACTGCTGAAGCTGTCAGACAAATAGTTTTGGCGGGAGAAGCACTGATGCGCCAGCAACACCCTCTCACGGCCCCATCTACTCCCATGTTAATTTTAGAGGACAAATCTTGAAACACGCTCGTTGAACCTCTTCTCTCTCAATCTCCCCAGGTCACATTTTTTAACTTTAACCACTAAAACTTGGCAGTGCTATAGTCAACAAGATGACGACGCTCACAGTCTTTTCGGTTTTCATTTCGGTCGTTCCTGGCCATGCTTTTGAGGGGATTCATTTTAATTGTTTTCTGTCTCTCTCAAGAGTTAGAGACAGAGAGAGCGTGCGCAGCTGCTGTGGGCTCCCCTGATTGCCATGACAACTAAAGCCTGCTCACACACACACACACACACACACACACACACACAGCTAGCTACAGAGAATGACAAGACAATAATAAGCTAGCTAGCTGGCTAGCTAAAGATAATTAGCAGGCGGCTAACAAACAAACAATTTAAAGCTGAATGATTTTAATATTAACACAAACTAAGTTCAATACACCTTAAATATTTTACCCTACTATGAGCTGTTACTTAATTTACATTAGCACTCCTTCAGGAGCATAATACAATTAAACACATTAACCAAAGCTAGCGATTAGCTAGCGATTAGCGCTTAGCTAGCGATTAGCACGTAGCTAGCGATTAGCAGTTAGCTAGCGATTAGCACGTAGCTAAGCACTAGCTTTGGTTTATGTGTTTATGTGTGCTAGCTCTAGCTAGCTAGCTAAAGAGAATGACATGGTATTAATATGCTAGCGCTAGCTAAGGAGGATGACAGGTTATCAATATGCTATAGGGAGGATTACATGGCATTAATAATCTAGCGCTAGCTGGCTAGCTAAAGATAATTAGCAGGTGGCTAACAAACAAACAATTTAAAGCTGAATGATTTTAATATTAACACAAAATAAGAACAATACACCTTAAATATTTTACCCTACTATGAGCTGTTCCTTATTTTATATTGGCACTCCTTCAGGAGAATAATACAATTAAACACATTAACCAAAGCTAGCACTTAGCTAGCGATTAGCGCTTAGCTAGCGATTAGCATGTAGCTAGCAATTATCATGTAGCTAGCGATTAGCAGTTAGCTAGCGATTAGCACGTAGCTAGCGATTAGCGGTTAGCTAGCGATTAGCACGTAGCTAAGCGCTAGCTTTGGTTTATGTGTGCTAGCTCTAGCTAGCTAGCTAAAGAGAATGACATGATATTAATATGCTAGCACTAGCTAAGGAGGATGACAGGTTATCAGTATGCTATAGAGAGGATGACATGGAATTAATAAAAGGTAATTAGCGCACAGCTATCGATTAGCGGTTAGCACGTAGACATGGTATTAACATATGGGCCAGAGCAAGGCACAATCAAAATTGCTTTAGGAATTTTCTAGTTATAATATTTTATTCTTCCGTACGTTTTTCGGCGCGCTACTCCTCCCGGAGCTTTTGTCGCACGTACACAAAAAAGGTATCAAAACGTGCTAAGAATTTCGCCAATCGGTTTTCCGATAAATCGCCAAAAACCGGTCCAAAAAATGAATGGGTGTGTATTGCGAGAACCTCCAACTGAAAAAAACTGCCAGAGTGCGTGATGTCATCGCTAGAGTGTGGGGAGAGAGAAAAATTTGTCGAAAAAAAAATTTGTAAACTGCTGTCATGGCCACAAATTTCACTCTACCGAAATAATTTATAGATAGAAACGTAGATAAATCCGTTGGGGTCGCAGTGATACTACTGCTGAAGCTGTCAGACAAATAGTTCTGGCGGGAGACGCACTGATGCGCCAGCAACGCCCTCTCACGGCCCCATCTACTCCCCATATTAAAAAGGAGAGGAGGATTCTTGAAACACGCTCGTTGAACCTTTTCTCTCTCAATCTCCCCAGGTCACATTTTTTTACTTTAACCACTGAAACTCGGCACTGCTATAGTCAACAAGATGACGACGCTCACGGTCTTTTCGGTTTTCATTTCGGTCGTTCCTGGCCATGCTTTTGAGGGGATTCATTTTAAATGTTTCTGTCTCTCTGAGGAGTTAGAGACAGAGAGAGAGCGTGCGCAGCTGCTGTGGGCTCCCCTGATTGCCATGACAACCAAAGCCTGCTCACACACACACACACACACACACACACACACAGCTAGCTACAGAGAATGACAAGCATTAATAAGCTAGCGCTAGCTGGCTAGCTAAAGATAATTAGCAGGTGGCTAACAAACAAACAATTTAAAGCTGAATGATTTTAATATTAACACAAAATAAGTTCAATACACCTTAAATATTTTACCCTACTATGAGCTGTTCCTTAATTTACATTAGCACTCCTTCAGGAGCATAATACAATTAAACACATTAACCACAGCTAGCACTTGGCTAGCAACTAGCGGTTAGCACTTAGCTAGCGATTAGCGCACAGCTAGCGATTAGCGGTTAGCACGTAGACATGGTATTAACATATGGGCCAGAGCAAGGCACAATCAAAATTGCTTTAGGAATTTTCTAGTTTTAATTATTATTGTGCCTTGCATAAGCAAGCACAATACTACTCTTCCTCGTGCTTATTATTAAACTTATTATTATTCTTCCGTACGCTTTTTTCGGGCGCGCTTCTTCTCCCGCAGCTTTTGTCGCACATACACAAAAAAGGTATCAAAACGTGCGGCTCGATGAGGACATTAGTGCTATGACTTTTCTAAGAATTTCGCCAAACGGTTTGCCGATAAATCGCCAAAAACCGGTCCAAAAAATGAATGGGTGTGTATTGCGAGAACCTCCAACTGAAAAAAACTGCCAGAGTGCGTGACATCATCGCTAGAGTGTGGGGAGAGAGAAAAATTTGTCGAAAAATAAATTTGTAAACTGCTGTCATGGCCACAAATTTCACTCTACCGAAATAATTTATAGATAGAAACGTAGGTAAATTTGTTGGGGTCGCAGTGATACCACTGCTGAAGCTGTCAGACAAATAGTTTTGGCGGGAGACGCACTGATGCGCCAGCAACTCCCTCTCACGGCCCCATCTACTCCCATATTAAAATGGAGAGGAGGAATCTTGAAAAACGCTTGTTGAACCTCTTCTCTCTCAATCTCCCCAGGTCACATTTTTTAACTTTAACCACTGAAACTCGGCAGTGCTATAGTCAACAAGATGACGACGCCCACGGTCTTTTCGGTTTTCATTTCGGTCGTTCCTGGCCATGCTTTTGAGGGGATTCATTTTAAATGTTTTCTGTCTCTCTGAGGAGTTAGAGACAGAGAGAGAGCGTGCGCAGCTGCTGTGGGCTCCCCTGATTGCCATGACAACCAAAGCCTGCTCTCACACACACACACACACACACACACACACACACACACACACACACAGCTAGCTACAGAGAATGACAAGACATTAATAAGCTAGCGCTAGCTGGCTAGCTAAAGATAATTAGCAGGTGGCTAACAAACAAACAATTTAAAGCTGAATGATTTTAATATTAACACAAAATAAGTTCAATACACCTTAAATATTTTACCCTACTATGAGCTGTTCCTTAATTTACATTAGCACTCCTTCAGGAGCATAATACAATTAAACACATTAACCAAAGCTAGCACTTAGCTAGCGACTAGCGCTTAGCTAGCGATTAGCATGTAGCTAGCGATTAGCGGTTAGCTAGCGATTAGCACGTAGCTAGCGATTAGCGGGTAGCTAGCGATTAGCACGTAGCTAAGCGCTAGCTTTGGTTTATGTGTTTATGTGTGCTAGCTCTAGCTAACTAGCTAAAGAGAATGACAGGTTATCAATATGCTATAGGGAGGATTACATGGCATTAATAATCTAGCGCTAGCTGGCTAGCTAAAGATAATTAGCAGGTGGCTAACAAACAAACAATTTAAAGCTGAATGATTTTTAATATTAACACAAAATAAGTTCAATACACCTTAAATATTTTACCCTACTATGAGCTGTTCCTTAATTTACATTAGCACTCCTTCAGGAGCATAATACAATTAAACACATTAACCAAAGCTAGCACTTAGCTAGCAATTAGCGGTTAGCACTTAGCTAGCGATTAGCGCTTAGCTAGCGATTAGCGGTTAGCTAGCGATTAGCACGTAGCTAGCGATTAGTGCTTAGCTAGCGATTAGCACATAGCTAAGTGCTACCTTTGGTTAATGTGTTTATGTGTGCTAGCCCTAGCTAAAGAGAATGACATGGTATTAACATATGGGCCAGAGCAAGGCACAATCAAAATTGCTTTAGGAATTTTCTAGTTAAACTTATTATTATTCTTCCGTACGTTTTTCGGCGCGCTTCTTCTCCCGGAGCTTTTGTCGCACATACACAAAAAAGGTATCAAAACGTGCGGCTCGATGAGGACATTAGTGCTATGACTTTTCTAAGAATTTCGCCAAACGGTTTGCCGGTAAATCGCCAAAAACCGGTCCAAAAAATGAATGGGTGTGTATTGCGAGAATGTTCAACCGCTAGAGTGCGTGACATCATCGCTAGAGTGTTGGGGAGAGAGAAAATTTGTCGAAAAATAAATTTGTAAACTGCTGTCATGGCCACAAATTTCACTCTACAGAAATAATGTATAGATAGAAACGTAGGTAAATCCGTTGGGGTCGCAGTGATACCACTGCTGAAGCTGTCAGACAAATAGTTTTGGCGGGAAACGCACTGATGCGCCAGCAACGCCCTCTCACGGCCCCATCTACTCCCATGTTAATTTTAGAGGAGCAATCATGAAACACGTTCGTTGAACCTCTTCTCTCTCAATCTCCCCAGGTCACATTTTTTTAACTTTAACCACTGAAACTTGGCAGCGCTATAGTCAACAAGATGACGACGCTCACGGTCTTTTCGGTTTTCATTTCGGTCGTTCCTGGCCATGGGTTAGAGGGGATTCATTTTAAATGTTTCTGTCTCTCTGAGGAGTTACAGACAGAGAGAGCGCGCGCAGCTGCTGTGGGCTCCCCTGATTGCCATGACAACCAAAGCCTGCTCACACACACACACACACACACACACACACACACACAGTTAGCTACAGAGAATGACAAGACAACAATAAGCTAGCGCTAGCTGGCTAGCTAAAGATAATTAGAAGGTGGCTAACAAACAAACAATTTAAAGCTGAATGATTTTAATATTAACACAAAATAAGTTCAATACACCTTAAATATTTTACCCTACTCTGAGCTGTTCCTTAATTTACATTAGCTCTCCTTCAGGAGCATAACACAATTAAACACATTAACCAAAGCTAGCACTTAGCTAGCGATTAGCGCTTAGCTAGCGATTAGCATGTAGCTAGCGATTAGCATGTAGCTAGCGATTAGCGGTTAGCTAGCGATTAGCACGTAGCTAAGCGCTACCTTTGGTTTATGTGTTTATGAGTGCTAGCTCTAGCTAGCTAGCTAAAGAGAATGACATGATATTAATATGCTAGCGCTAGCTAAGGAGGATGACAGGTTATCAATATGCTATAGGGAGGATTACATGGCATTAATAATCTAGCGCTAGCTGGCTAGCTAAAGATAATTAGAAGGTGGCTAACAAACAAACAATTTAAAGCTGAATGATTTTAATATTAACACAAAATAAGAACAATACACCTTAAATATTTTACCCTACTATGAGCTGTTCCTTAATTTACATTAGCACTCCTTCAGGAGCATAATACAATTAAACACATTAACCAAAGCTAGCACTTAGCTAGCGATTAGCGGTTAGCACTTAGCTAGCGATTAGCGCAGAGCTAGCGATGAGCGGTTAGCTAGAGATTAGCGCACAGCTAGCGATTAGCGGTTAGCACGTAGACATGGTATTAACATATGGGCCAGAGCAAGGCACAATCAAAATTGCTTTAGGAATTTTCTAGTTATTGTGCCTTGCATAAGCAAGCACAATACTACTCTTCTCTTTGCTTATTATTGTGCCTTGCAAAGCAAGCACAATACTACTATCCCTCGTGCTTATTATTGTGCCTTGCATAAGCAAGCACAATACTACTCTTCCCCATACTTATTATTATATTTATTATTATTCTTCCGTACGTTTTTCGGCGCGCTTCTTCTCCCGCAGCTTTTGTCGCACATACACAAAAAAGGTATCAAAACGTGCGGCTCGGCCGGGAATCGAGTGCTATGACTTTTCTAAGAATTTCGCCAAACGGTTCGCCGATAAATCGCCAAAAACCGGTCCAAAAAATGAATGGGTGTGTATTGCGAGAACCTCCAACTGAAAAAAACTGCCAGAGTGCGTGACATCATCGCTAGAGTGTGGGGAGAGAGAAAAATTTGTCGAAAAATAAATTTGTAAACTGCTGTCATGGCCACAAATTTCACTCTACAGAAATAATTTATAGATAGAAACGTAGGTAAATTCGTTGGGGTCGCAGTGATACTACTGCTGAAGCTGTCAGACAAATAGTTTTGGCGGGAGACGCACTGATGCGCCAGCAACGCCCTCTCACGGCCCCATCTACTCCCATGTTAATTTTAGATGACAAATCTTGAAAGACGCTCGTTGAACCTCTTCTCTCTCAATCTCCCCAGGTCACATTTTTTAACTTAAACCACTAAAACTTGGCAGCGCTATAGTCAACAAGATGACGACGCCCACGGTGTTTTCGGTTTTCATTTCGGTCGTTCCTGGCCATGCTTTTGAGGGGATTCGTTTTAATTGTTTTCTGTCTCTCTGAGGAGTTAGAGACAGAGAGAGTGCGCGCAGCTGCTGTGGGCTCCCCTGATTGCCATGACAACCAAAGCCTGCTCACACACACACACACACACACACACACACACACAGCTAGCTACAGAGAATGACAAGGCATTAATAAGCTAGCGCTAGCTGGCTAGCTAAAGATAATTAGCAGGTGGCTAACAAGCAAACAATTTAAAGCTGAATGATTTTAATATTTACACAAAATAAGAACAATACACCTTAAATATTTTACCCTACTATGAGCTGTTCCTTAATTTACATTAGCACTCCTTCAGGAGAATAATACAATTAAACACATTAACCAAAGCTAGCACTTAGCTAGCGATTAGCGCTTAGCTAGCGATTAGCACGTAGCTAAGCGCTACCTTTGGTTAATGTGTTTATGTGTGCTAGCTCAAGCTAGCTAGCTAAAGAGAATGACATGGTATTAATATGCTAGTGCTAGCTAAGGAGGATGACAGGTTATCAATATGCTATAGGGAGGATTACATGGCATTAATAAGCTAGAGCTAGCTGGCTAGCTAAAGATAATTAGAAGGTGGCTAACAAGCAAACAATTTAAAGCTGAATGATTTTAATATTAACACAAAATAAGAAAAATACACCTTAAATATTTTACCCTACTATGAGCTGTTCCTTAATTTACATTAGCACTCCTTCAGGAGCATAATACAATTAAACACATTAACCAAAGCTAGCACTTAGCTAGCGATTAGCGGTTAGCACTTAGCTAGCGATTAGCACAGAGCTAGCGATTAGCACTTAGCTAGCGATTAGCGCAGAGCTAGCGATGAGCGGTTAAATAGCGGTTAGCACGTAGACATGGTATTAACATATGGGCCAGAGCAAGGCACAATCAAAATTGCTTTAGGAATTTTCTAGTTATAATATTTTATTCTTCCGTACGTTTTTCGGCGCGCTTCTTCTCCCGGAGCTTTTGTCGCACGTACACAAAAAAGGTATCAAAACGTGCGGCTCGGCCGGGAATCGAGTGCTATGACTTTTCTAAGAATTTCGCCAATCGGTTTTCCGATAAATCGCCAAAAACCGGTCCAAAAAATGAATGGGTGTGTATTGCGAGAACCTCCAACTGAAAAAAACTGCCAGAGTGCGTGATGTCATCGCTAGAGTGTGGGGAGAGAGAAAATTTGTCGAAAAATAAATTTGTAAACTGCTGTCATGGCCACAAATTTCACTCTACAGAAATAATTTATAGATAGAAACGTAGGTAAATTCGTTGGGGTCGCAGTGATACTACTGCTGAAGCTTTCAGACAAATAGTTTTGGCGGGAAACGCACTGATGCGCCAGCAACGCCCTCTCACGGCCCCATCTACTCCCATGTTAATTTTAGAGGAGGAATCCTGAAAAACGCTCGTTGAACCTCTTCTCTCTCAATCTCCCCAGGTCACATTTTTTAACTTTAGCCACTGAAACTCGGCAACGCTATAGTCAACAAGATGACAACGCTCACGGTGTTTTCGGTTTTCATTTCGGTCGTTCCTGGCCATGCTTTTGAGGGGATTCGTTTTAATTGTTTTCTGTCTCTCTCAAGAGTTAGAGACAGAGAGAGAGCGCGCGCAGCTGCTGTGGGCTCCTTTGATTGCCATGACAACTAAAGCCTGCTCACACACACACACACACACACACACACACACACACACACACACACACACACACACAGCTAGCTACAGAGAATGACAAGGCATTAATAAGCTAGCGCTAGCTGGCTAGCTAAGGACAATTAGCAGGTGGCTAACAAGCAAACAATTTAAAGCTGAATGATTTTAATATTAACACAAAATAAGAACAATACACCTTAAATATTTTACCCTACTATGAGCTGTTCCTTAATTTACATTAGCACTCCTTCAGGAGCATAATACAATTAAACACATTAACCAAAGCTAGCGCTTAGCTAGCTATTAGCGGTTAGCTAGTGATTAGCATGTAGCTAGCGATTAGCGGTTAGCTAGCGATTAGCACGTAGCTAAGCGCTACCTTTGGTTTATGTGTTTATGTGTGCTAGCTCTAGCTAGCTAGCTAAAGATAATGACATGATATTAATATGCTAGCGCTAGCTATGGAGGATGACAGGTTATCAATATGCTATAGGGAGGATTACATGGCATTAATAATCTAGCGCTAGCTGACTAGCTAAAGATAATTAGCAGGTGGCTAACAAGCAAACAATTTAAAGCTGAATGATTTTAATATTAACACAAAATAAGAACAATACACCTTAAATATTTTACCCTACTATGAGCTGTTCCTTAATTTACATTAGCACTCCTTCAGGAGCATAATACAATTAAACACATTAACCAAAGCTAGCACTTAGCTAGCGATTAGCGCTTAGCTAGTGATTAGCATGTAGCTAGCGATTAGCGGTTAGCTAGCGATTAGCGGTTAAATAGCGGTTAGCACGTAGACATGGTATTAACATATGGGCCAGAGCAAGGCACAATCAAAATTTCTTTAGGAATTTTCTAGGTTTTCTTATTATTCTTCCGCCTGTTTTTCGGCGCGCTTCTTCTCCCGCAGTTTTTGTCGCACATACACAAAAAAGGTATCAAAACGTGCGGCTCGGCCGGGAATGGTGTGCTATGACTTTTCTAAGAATTCCGCCAAACGGTTTGCCGATAAATCGCCAAAAACCGGTCCAAAAAATGAATGGGTGTGTATTGCGAGAACCTCCAACTGAAAAAAACTGCCAGAGTGCGTGACATCATCGCTAGAGTGTGGGGGAGAAGGGAAAAATTTGTCGAAAAATAAATTTGTAAACTGCTGTCATGGCCACAAATTTCACTCTACCGAAATAATTTATAGATAGAAACGTAGGTAAATCCGTTGGGGTCGCAGTGATACTACTGCTGAAGCGGTCAGACAAATAGTTTTGGCGGGAGACGCACTGATGCGCCAGCAACGCCCTCTCACGGCCCCATCTACTCCCATGTTAATTTTAGAGGAGGAATCTTGAAAAACGCTCGTTGAACCTCTTCTCTCTCAATCTCCCCAGGTCACATTTTTTAACTTTAGCCACTGAAACTCGGCAGTGCTATAGTCAACAAGATGATGACGCCCACGGTCTTTTCGGTTTTCACTTCGGTCGTTCCTGGCCATGCTTTTGAGGGGATTCGTTTTAATTGTTTTCTGTCTCTCTCAAGAGTTAGAGACAGAGAGAGAGCGTGCGCAGCTGCTGTGGGCTCCCCTGATTGCCATGACAACCAAAGCCTGCTCACACACACACACACACACACACACACACACACACACAGCTAGCTACAGAGAATGACAAGGCATTAATAAGCTAGCGCTAGCTGGCTAGCTAAGGACAATTAGCAGGTGGCTAACAAGCAAACAATTTAAAGCTGAATGATTTTAATATTAACACAAAATAAGAACAATACACCTTAAATATTTTACCCTACTATGAGCTGTTCCTTAATTTACATTAGCACTCCTTCAGGAGCATAATACAATTAAACACATTAACCACAGCTAGCACTTAGCTAGCGATTAGCGCTTAGCTAGTGATTAGCATGTAGCTAGCGATTAGCGGTTAAATAGCGGTTAGCACGTAGACATGGTATTAACATATGGGCCAGAGCAAGGCACAATCAAAATTGCTTTAGGAATTTTCTAGTTATTGTGCCTTGCATAAGCAAGCACAATACTACTATCCCTCGGGCTTATTATTATTATTCTTCCGTACGTTTTTCGGCGCGCTACTCCTCCCGCAGCTTTTGTCGCACATACACAAAAAAGGTATCAAAACGTGCGGCTCGGCCGGGAATCGAGTGCTATGACTTTTCTAAGCGTTTCGCCAAACGGTTTGCCGGTAAATCGCCAAAAACCGGTAAAAAAAAATGAATGGGTGTGTATTGCGAGAACCTCAACTGAAAAAAACTGCCAGAGTGCGTGACATCATCGCTAGAGTGTGGGGAGAAGGGAAAAATTTGTCGAAAAATAAATTTGTAAACTGCTGTCATGGCCACAAATTTCACTCTACAGAAATAATTTATAGATAGAAACGTAGGTAAATTCGTTGGGGTCGCAGTGATACTACTGCTGAAGCTGTCAGACAAATAGTTTTGGCGGGAGACGCACTGATGCGCCAGCAACACCCTCTCATGGCCCCATCTACTCCCATATTAAAATGGAGAGCAGGATTCTTGAAAAACGCTCGTTGAACCTCTT
Source organism: Dicentrarchus labrax (assembly GCF_905237075.1). Lineage (NCBI taxonomy): Eukaryota > Metazoa > Chordata > Actinopteri > Moronidae > Dicentrarchus > Dicentrarchus labrax. Next base: position 23,203,466 of record NW_026136712.1, on the reverse strand, counting down.
CTCTCTCAATCTCCCCAGGTCACATTTTTTAACTTTAACCACTGAAACTCGGCAGCGCTATAGTCAACAAGATGACGACGCTCACGGTCTTTTCGGTTTTCATTTCGGTCGTTCCTGTCCATGCTTTTGAGGGGGATTCATTTTAAATGTTTTCTGTCTCTCTGAGGAGTTAGAGACAGAGAGAGAGCGCGCGCAGCTGCTGTGGGCTCCCCTGATTGCCATGACAACCAAAGCCTGCTCACACACACACACACACACACACACACACACACACACACACAGCTAGCTACAGAGAATGACAAGACATTAATAAGCTAGCGCTAGCTGGCTAGCTAAAGATAATTAGCAGGGGGCTAACAAGCAAACAATTTAAAGCTGAATGATTTTAATATTAACACAAAATAAGAACAATACACCTTAAATATTTTACCCTACTATGAGCTGTTCCTTAATTTACATTAGCACTCCTTCAGGAGCATAATACAATTAAACACATTAACCAAAGCTAGCACTTAGCTAGCGATTAGCGCACGGCTAGCGATTAGCGCTTAGCTAGCGATTAGCATGTAGCTAGCGATTAGCATGTAGCTAGCGATTAGCATGTAGCTAGCGATTAGCAGTTAGCTAGCGATTAGCACGTAGCTAGCGAGTAGCGGTTAGCTAGCGATTAGCACGTAGCTAAGTGCTAGCTTTGGTTTATGTGTTTATGTGTGCTAGCTCTAGCTAGCTAGCTAAAGAGAATGACATGATATTAATATGCTAGCGCTAGCTAAGGAGGATGACAGGTTATCAATATGCTACAGGGAGGATTACATGGCATTAATAAGAGGTAATTAGCGCACTGCTAGCGAATAGCGGTTAGCACGTAGACATGGTATTAACATATGGGCCAGAGCAAGGCACAATCAAAATTGCTTTAGGAATTTTCTAGTTATTGTGCCTTGCATAAGCAAGCACAATACTATTATCCCTCGGGCTTATTAAACTTATTATTCTTCCGTACGTTTTTTCGGCGCGCTACTCCTCCCGCAGCTTTTGTCGCACATACACAAAAAAGGTATCAAAACGTGCGGCTCGGCCGGGAATCGAGTGCTATGACTTTTCTAAGAATTCCGCCAAACGGTTTGCCGGTAAATCGCCGAAAACCGGTCCAAAAAATGAATGGGTGTGTATTGCGAGAACCTCCAACTGAAAAAAACCGCCAGAGTGCGTGACATCATCGCTAGAGTGTGGGGAGAGAGAAAAATTTGTCGAAAAATAAATTTGTAAACTGCTGTCATGGCCACAAATTTCACTCTACCGAAATAATTTATAGATAGAAACGTAGGTAAATTCGTTGGGGTCGCAGTGATACTACTGCTGAAGCTGTCAGACAAATAGTTTTGGCGGGAAACGCACTGATGCGCCAGCAACACCCTCTCACGGCCCCATCTACTCCCATGTTAATTTTAGAGGAGGAATGTTTAAAGGAGCTCGTTGAACCTCTTCTCTCTCAATCTGTCCAGGTCACATTTTTTAACTTTAGCCACTGAAACTCGGCAGCGCTATAGTCAACAAGATGACGACGCTCACGGTCTTTTCGGATTTCATTTCGGTCGTTCCTGGCCATGCTTTTTAGGGGATTCATTTTAAATGTTTTCTGTCTCTCTGAGGAGTTAGAGACAGAGAGAGAGCGTGCGCAGCTGCTGTGGGCTCCCCTGATTGCCATGACAACCAAAGCCTGCTCACACACACACACACACACACACACACACACAGCTAGCTACAGAGAATGACAAGCATTAATAAGCTAGCGCTAGCTGGCTAGCTAAAGATAATTAGCAGGTGGCTAACAAGCAAACAATTTAAAGCTGAATGATTTTAATATTAACACAAAATAAGTTCAATACACCTTAAATATTTTACCCTACTATGAGCTGTTCCTTAATTTACATTAGCACTCCTTCAGGAGCATAATACAATTAAACACATTAACCAAAGCTAGCACTTAGCTAGCGATTAGCGCTTAGCTAGCGATTAGCATGTAGATAGCGATTAGCGGTTAGCTAGCGATTAGCACGTAGCTAGCGATTAGCGGTTAGCTAGCGATTAGCACGTAGCTAAGCGCTAGCTTTGGTTTATGTGTGCTAGCTTTAGCTAGCTAGCTAAAGAGAATGACATGATATTAATATGCTAGCGCTAGCTAAGGAGGATGACAGGTTATCAATATGCTATAGGGAGGATTACATGGCATTAATAATCTAGAGCTAGCTGGCTAGCTAAAGATAATTAGCAGGTGGCTAACAAGCAAACAATTTAAAGCTGAATGATTTTAATATTAACACAAAATAAGTTCAATACACCTTAAATATTTTACCCTACTATGAGCTGTTCCTTAATTTACATTAGCACTCCTTCAGGAGCATAATACAATTAAACACATTAACCAAAGCTAGCACTTAGCTAGCGATTAGCGCTTAGCTAGCGATTAGCATGTAGATAGCGATTAGCGGTTAGCTAGCGATTAGCACGTAGCTAGCGATTAGCGGTTAGCTAGCGATTAGCACGTAGCTAAGCGCTAGCTTTGGTTTATGTGTGCTAGCTTTAGCTAGCTAGCTAAAGAGAATGACATGATATTAATATGCTAGCGCTAGCTAAGGAGGATGACAGGTTATCAATATGCTATAGGGAGGATTACATGGCATTAATAATCTAGCGCTAGCTGGCTAGCTAAAGATAATTAGCAGGTGGCTAACAAGCAAACAATTTAAAGCTGAATGATTTTAATATTAACACAAAATAAGAACAATACACCTTAAATATTTTACCCTACTATGAGCTGTTCCTTAATTTACATTAGCACTCCTTCAGGAGCATAATACAATTAAACACATTAACCAAAGCTAGCACTTAGCTAGCGATTAGCGGTTAGCACTTAGCTAGCGATTAGCGCAGAGCTAGCGGTTAGCACGTAGACATGGTATTAACATATGGGCCAGAGCAAGGCACAATCAAAATTGCTTTAGGAATTTTCTAGTTAAACTTATTATTATTCTTCCGTACGTTTTTCGGCGCGCTTCTTCTCCCAGAGCTTTTGTCGCACATACACAAAAAAGGTATCAAAACGTGCGGCTCGTTGAGGACATTAGTGCTATGACTTTTCTAAGAATTTCGCCAAACGGTTTGCCGGTAAATCGCCGAAAACCGGTCCAAAAAATGAATGGGTGTGTATTGCGAGAACCTCCAACTGAAAAAAACTGCCAGAGTGTGTGACATCATCGCTAGAGTGTGGGGAGAGAGAAAAATTTGTCTAAAAATAAATTTGTAAACTGCTGTCATGGCCACAAATTTCACTCTACAGAAATAATTTATAGATAGAAACGTAGGTAAATCCGTTGGGGTCGCAGTGATACCACTGCTGAAGCTGTCAGACAAATAGTTTTGGCGGGAAACGCACTGATGCGCCAGCAACTCCCTCTCACGGCCCCATCTACTCCCATATTAAAATGGAGAGGAGGAATCTTGAAAAACGCTCGTTGAACCTCTTCTCTCTCAATCTCCCCAGGTCACATTTTTTAACTTTAACCACTGAAACTCGGCAGCGCTATAGTCAACAAGATGACGACGCTCACGGTGTTTTCGGTTTTCATTTCGGTCGTTCCTGGCCATGCGTTCGAGGGGATTCATTTTAATTGTTTTCTGTCTCTCTGAGGAGTTAGAGACAGAGAGAGAGCATGCGCAGCTGCTGTGGGCTCCCCTGATTGCCATGACAACCAAAGCCTGCTCACACACACACACACACACACACACACACACACACAGCTAGCTACAGAGAATGACAAGGCATTAATAAGCTAGCTAGCTGGCTAGCTAAAGATAATTAGCAGGTGGCTAACAAACAAACAATTTAAAGCTGAATGATTTTAATATTAACACAAAATAAGTTCAATACACCTTAAATATTTTACCCTACTATGAGCTGTTCCTTAATTTACATTAGCACTCCTTCAGGAGCATAATACAATTAAACACATTAACCAAAGCTAGCACTTAGCTAGCGATTAGCGCATAGCTAGCAATTAGCGCTTAGCTAGCGATTAGCGGTTAGCTAGCGATTAGCACATAGCTAGTGATTAGCACGTAGCTAAGCGCTAGCTTTGGTTAATGTGTTTATGTGTGCTGGCTCTAGCTAACTAGCTAAAGAGAAT
>NW_026136712.1:23131733-23199179 GCF_905237075.1 Dicentrarchus labrax | reverse complement strand
AATTACCATCGTTAATTAGGGAAAAATCATTAATGTTGGATCTTCAGTTCTCCAGATTGAAATTCATAAAAAACAATAAGAACAAAACGATCCACAGAATTTCACAGGGATTTAGCCCAAGATCGCAGAATTGCGTTTATGTCATCTTTTGTTCTATTTGTCATGTTCAATATGTTGGGGAAACAAGGAATTCATTGTCCACACGTATGGTCCAACACAGGTATAATATCAGAAACAAGAAAGAAACTGATAAACTTTTGGTTCAACACTTTTTACAACATGGTTTATTGTCAATGAGGATGGCTGGACTGCAGAGGAACATTAATTGGTCAGATTGTGAGAGAAAAAAGAGGGAAAGACAATGGATTTTTCTATTGGGGACAAAGAAACCATTTGGGTTAAATGATAAATATAATTAATGTTAGATCACTTACCTTGAAACTTTTACCCTAACCCTAACCCACCCATTCTCCTAACCCTAACCCTAACCTCATACCTACCCATTCTCCTGACCCTAACCCTAACCTCATACCCTATTCCTAACCTTAACCTCATACCCACCTGCAGTCCTAAACCTAACCCTAATTAATCACTTACCCATCTTTTTTCTAACCCTAACCATAAATGTAACCGTTATTTTTTCTAATTCTAACCCTAACCGTAATTTTTGTACGAACTTTTGATAACCCTAACCGGATACATAATTTCTAACCTCTAACCCCAAATTTAATTTCATACTTATTTTCGTTGGTTTAAAAATAATTTTATGATGTAGGGTACATTTAAAAATTACTTTATGATGTATGGTGTCTATAAAAATAATTTTTGTGATGTACAGGGTAGTTAAAAATCATTTTTGTGATGTGTGGTGTATTTAAGAATCATTTTTGTGATGTATGGTGCATTTAAAAATCATTTAAGGATGTATGATGTATCTAAAAATAATTTTATGATGTATGGTACATTTAAAAATCATTTCATGATGTATAATTGCATTTAAAAATATTTTATGATGTATAAGTACATTTTGTAATAATTTTAATTTTTTTGGGGATATTTCTAAGTTAAATTCATGTAAGTATAAGTGTATATAGTTAACAAAATGTGTTCCGAAGTGATTAGATGTATGCCACGAACTTTTCGAAGGCCAGAGTTTTTTTAAAAATAGGAGGCGGAGTTTTGTGTAGGTATATAAGGGAGGAGCGAAGGAGAGAGCTCATTTCTCCTTCGATCCTCGAACAGGCAACAGCTCCGGCCTACCTGCAGAGAGAAGAGAGAGTGTTATTTGTGTGCTTTAGCCTGAAGAAGACCTACCTAGAGGTCGAAACGTTGTTTTTGCACACCTTCTTTTGTTCATTGTTTTTTGTTTTATAAAAATAAATATATTTTGTTGAAGTTTAAAAGAGGCTCTCTTTTCTTTTATTTATCTCACTTCGGATTTTTTTCTTGGATTTTTTTCTTGGATTTTCCTTCCGGATTTTTTGGAAGTGTTTTTTGTTCAACTTCGAAGTCGACCATGGATGGCTGGACAGAGGTCCGTTATGGGAGACGCCGCCAGCGTCCCCGTCAGCCACCCTGGGACCGGGGTTACGGGAGGTCCGAGGGTTGGATGGACCGTGCACCCTCCTTCCCCTTTCGGAGGGAGACAGTTCCCTTCCCTAACCAGCCAGTGCCTCCCCCAAGGGCCACCCGGTACGTTGGTCCCCGTTACCGCTCCTATGCGGATGTTGTTCGCCAGCCAGCCTGGAGGAGGTTTCCTCCACGTGGCGGAGGACAAGATGTGCGACGTGAGCCTGCAAGTCCCCAGCTTGGAAGATTGATCCGCAAAATTTACGCGGTGGTCAAGACTGTCCACCATCTACAGAACGTAGCCAGGAAACCAGGGAGAGCAGAGCCCAAGATGATAGCACGGATGATAGAGATCCTGTCTACCATGATAAAACCGGCAGCCCCGTCCACGACACACACAACACCTTATTGAAGGTAACGCTAAAAATTGGGGATATACTACTTGCGTCATTCTCCAGGAGCACTATGAGAAATGCTTGGAGGAGTTTTTGGAGGAGTTAGCTGGTCTCCTCACCCCTGACTGGAAGGCAGCCTTCCAGGTGGCGGTTCGCTGGGTTCGGAGAAAACTCCCACGGATCTCCCAGGACGTGATAGACCACGCTGAGGCTCTGATAATGACTCGAGTGGATGGGGGGGACCCAGTGCCAATAAGGATCCCACCAGTGGAGGTTCCACCACTGGCAGTCCCTCCAGCGGCTGTCACACCACCGGTGGTCCCACCACCAACGGCCCCACTTCCAGCAGTTCCACCAGCGGCAGTCCAGGTCCAGACTCAGGATCCACAGGGACTGTTGAGACAGACTACGGTGGCCACCATGACTGAGGATCAACAGCCTGTAGACTGGCATTGTCCTCCACCAGCGGCAGGCCCTCCACCAGCAGCAGGCCCTCCACGCGAGCAGAGGGATGGAAGGAGAACCAGAGGGGTGGTTCTCAATTCATTATCTGAGGACAGTATTCTTCAGGTTCTAGAGCAGCAGGAGGAAGAGGAAGTTTTGGAAGCCCCTCATCACACTCCCACACGTTTGGGATTGGAGACTCTCTTTGATGAGCAACATGCAATGGAAGAGGGTCAGAGAAGCAGGACCTCAACGCCGCAGACTTCAACGCCGCAGGCTGCAACGACGGTTGCAGTCCAGGTGCACCAGGAGGAGTCATACATGGATGGAGAGGAGTTTGAAGATTCATTCGACCACTTCACCCAGCCAGGGCCACAGAGATACAGGGTGTACAGACACCCCAACACCCAGAGGAAGTTGACAGACTGGTGTTTGAATGTTAATAGGAAGTGGCTGATTATAGGGGACTCTAATCTGTCGAGTTTACCTGACTACTTTAACAAGGACTTGCAGATTGAGAGCTTTCCGGGGAGCCACTTTCGACATGCTCAAGCTCTGATGGAAAAGACTGTGCCACAGCAGGATTTGGTGGTAGAAAAGATCATTCTGTCCTTTGGAATAAACAGCAGGGGCAACAAATCGAAAGAGACCACCATTAAGAATATGCAGGGGGCACTGAGGTCCACGAAACGCCAGTTCCCCTACGCAGATATTTGGATTCCCCTAGTCAACTTTTCTGCAGCTCTTCCTCAGGAGGAACAGGACAATCTCCAAATCCTCAACGAACATTTGGAGAGGAACATGCCTTTCATCCCCCTTCTGCCAGAGAGGATGTTCAAGACGCAAGGGGATGACATTCATTGGACGGCAGAGACCGGGAGTGCCATCTTTGATCATTGGATGAACTTTTTAAACACCAGGACCCCCTGAGCCCAGCACAGGTGGGGGTTGAGGGATCTCGGTCCTTCCAAGGTCAGAATGTAGTGAATTTAGCTAAGAATTTCAGACTTTCTGAACCACAATTTAACCTCCTGAGCAAAGGGTTGTCATTTATTTCTACATCTAACATAGGCAGGGATGAGAAAACTCAATTTCAATGGGATATTCAAAGTTATCATAGGAAAATTCAATTAATTAGTTATTTTCAAAACAAGGGTGGGGGGCAAATTGTACCTTTTGTCAGTTCTTCTAATTGGATGCCACCACCAGATAAATTACCACTGGAAGTTAATAATTTGATTGCCAAAGATTTGAGGACTTTTAGGACACATTATAAACCAACTACAGAAAACTCTAACATTTCACCACAAGAAATTAGGGCATTACGGGAACTTCAAAATACTAAACATATAGTTATTAAACCGGCCGATAAAGGTTCAGCTGTGGTAATACTAAGTAGGGATCAATATGTATTGGAAGTAGAGCGTCAATTAAATGATGTTAATTATTATAAAAAATTAGATAAACCAATTTACTTAGACACGATTGAGATAGTGACCCAGATTATGGATACATTAAAAAAGAAAAAGTTTATTAATGCCAAACAAAGGAAATATCTAATTGGGGAGTTTGAACCTCGGGAAAGGCGTTTTTATATATTGCCTAAGATACATAAAGATCCTGAAAAGTGGACGGTCCCCTTTGAAGTTCCCCCCGGGAGACCAATTGTTTCGGATTGTGGGAGCGAGACTTATTTTACGGCCGAATATTTAGATTTTTATTTAAACCCATTGTCTACTAAACATCCTGCCTATGTTAGGGATACGTATCATTTTATCGAAATTGTAAATAGTTTAAGGATCCCATCTGAATTTTATTTCTTTTCTATGGATGTTAAGAATTTATACACTAACATTCCTATTGAAGCTGGCATTAAGTGTGTGAAGAACATGTTTGATAAGTACCCAGACCCAAAACGACCAGATGAAGAGCTCTTGAGGCTATTAGACATTAATTTAACCAGAAATGATTTCATGTTTAATGGGAAATATTATTTACAAATTAAGGGGACTGCAATGGGGAAGAAGTTCGCCCCAGCTTATGCCAACATTTTTATGGCTAACTGGGAGAGAGAAGTTTTTTCAAAGTGTGATAAAAAGCCAGCACATTATTTTCGTTATTTGGACGATATTTGGGGAATTTGGATGGGATCCAAACAGGAATTTGAGGGATTTGTTCAGGTCTTGAATTCCCATGATCCTTCTATCCAATTAACAACAGAGGTGAATGACCAGTCTATTGACTTTCTGGATACCACTGTTTTTAAGGGTCCAAATTTTGTCTTAAATTCCAAATTGGACATAAAGGTATTTTTTAAGGTTACAGACACTCATGCACTGCTTCACAAAAATAGCTTCCACCCAAAACATACTTTTAGAGGCATAGTAAAATCACAAATTCTTAGATTCAAACGTATTTGCACTAGAGAGGAGGATTTTTGGGAAGCAGTTGGAATATTATTTAAATCTTTAAGAGAGAGAGGATATTCGAGACCCTTCTTGAGGAACTGCCTTAAGACATTCCAAGATAGAAAAGAGAGGGATCAGGGGAATTCAATTCCTCTTATTACCACGTTCTCTTCAGTTGGAAAGGTTTTGAACCATAAGTTCAAATCCAATTTTGAGGAAGTATTGGGACAGACTAATATATTTGTTGGTTCTAAGGTGATTTCTGCTTACAGGAGGAATAAAAACTTAAAAGATATTCTAGTTCAAGCAAAATTACCATCGTTAATTAGGGAAAAATCATTAATGTTGGATCTTCAGTTCTCCAGATTGAAATTCATAAAAAACAATAAGAACAAAACGATCCACAGAATTTCACAGGGATTTAGCCCAAGATCGCAGAATTGCGTTTATGTCATCTTTTGTTCTATTTGTCATGTTCAATATGTTGGGGAAACAAGGAATTCATTGTCCACACGTATGGTCCAACACAGGTATAATATCAGAAACAAGAAAGAAACTGATAAACTTTTGGTTCAACACTTTTTACAACATGGTTTATTGTCAATGAGGATGGCTGGACTGCAGAGGAACATTAATTGGTCAGATTGTGAGAGAAAAAAGAGGGAAAGACAATGGATTTTTCTATTGGGGACAAAGAAACCATTTGGGTTAAATGATAAATATAATTAATGTTAGATCACTTACCTTGAAACTTTTACCCTAACCCTAACCCACCCATTCTCCTAACCCTAACCCTAACCTCATACCTACCCATTCTCCTGACCCTAACCCTAACCTCATACCCTATTCCTAACCTTAACCTCATACCCACCTGCAGTCCTAAACCTAACCCTAATTAATCACTTACCCATCTTTTTTCTAACCCTAACCATAAATGTAACCGTTATTTTTTCTAATTCTAACCCTAACCGTAATTTTTGTACGAACTTTTGATAACCCTAACCGGATACATAATTTCTAACCTCTAACCCCAAATTTAATTTCATACTTATTTTCGTTGGTTTAAAAATAAGTAAAAATAATTTTATGATGTAGGGTACATTTAAAAATTACTTTATGATGTATGGTGTCTATAAAAATAATTTTTGTGATGTACAGGGTAGTTAAAAATCATTTTTGTGATGTGTGGTGTATTTAAGAATCATTTTTGTGATGTATGGTGCATTTAAAAATCATTTAAGGATGTATGATGTATCTAAAAATAATTTTATGATGTATGGTACATTTAAAAATCATTTCATGATGTATAATTGCATTTAAAAATATTTTATGATGTATAAGTACATTTTGTAATAATTTTAATTTTTTTGGGGATATTTCTAAGTTAAATTCATGTAAGTATAAGTGTATATAGTTAAAAAAATGTGTTCCGAAGTGATTAGATGTATGCCACGAACTTTTCGAAGGCCAGAGTTTTTTTAAAAAAAAGGAGGCGGAGTTTTGTGTAGGTATATAAGGGAGGAGCGAAGGAGAGAGCTCATTTCTCCTTCGATCCTCGAACAGGCAACAGCTCCGGCCTACCTGCAGAGAGAAGAGAGAGTGTTATTTGTGTGCTTTAGCCTGAAGAAGACCTACCTAGAGGTCGAAACGTTGTTTTTGCACACCTTCTTTTGTTCATTGTTTTTTGTTTTATAAAAATAAATATATTTTGTTGAAGTTTAAAAGAGGCTCTCTTTTCTTTTATTTATCTCACTTCGGATTTTTTTCTTGGATTTTCCTTCCGGATTTTTTGGAAGTGTTTTTTGTTCAACTTCGAAGTCGACCATGGATGGCTGGACAGAGGTCCGTTATGGGAGACGCCGCCAGCGTCCCCGTCAGCCACCCTGGGACCGGGGTTACGGGAGGTCCGAGGGTTGGATGGACCGTGCACCCTCCTTCCCCTTTCGGAGGGAGACAGTTCCCTTCCCTAACCAGCCAGTGCCTCCCCCAAGGGCCACCCGGTACGTTGGTCCCCGTTACCGCTCCTATGCGGATGTTGTTCGCCAGCCAGCCTGGAGGAGGTTTCCTCCACGTGGCGGAGGACAAGATGTGCGACGTGAGCCTGCAAGTCCCCAGCTTGGAAGATTGATCCGCAAAATTTACGCGGTGGTCAAGACTGTCCACCATCTACAGAACGTAGCCAGGAAACCAGGGAGAGCAGAGCCCAAGATGATAGCACGGATGATAGAGATCCTGTCTACCATGATAAAACCGGCAGCCCCGTCACGACACACACAACACCTTATTGAAGGTAACGCTAAAAATTGGGGATATACTACTTGCGTCATTCTCCAGGAGCACTATGAGAAATGCTTGGAGGAGTTTTTGGAGGAGTTAGCTGGTCTCCTCACCCCTGACTGGAAGGCAGCCTTCCAGGTGGCGGTTCGCTGGGTTCGGAGAAAACTCCCACGGATCTCCCAGGACGTGATAGACCACGCTGAGGCTCTGATAATGACTCGAGTGGATGGGGGGGACCCAGTGCCAATAAGGATCCCACCAGTGGAGGTTCCACCACTGGCAGTCCCTCCAGCGGCTGTCACACCACCGGTGGTCCCACCACCAACGGCCCCACTTCCAGCAGTTCCACCAGCGGCAGTCCAGGTCCAGACTCAGGATCCACAGGGACTGTTGAGACAGACTACGGTGGCCACCATGACTGAGGATCAACAGCCTGTAGACTGGCATTGTCCTCCACCAGCGGCAGGCCCTCCACCAGCAGCAGGCCCTCCACGCGAGCAGAGGGATGGAAGGAGAACCAGAGGGGTGGTTCTCAATTCATTATCTGAGGACAGTATTCTTCAGGTTCTAGAGCAGCAAGAGGAAGGGGAAGTTTTGGAAGCCCCTCATCACACTCCCACACGTTTGGGATTGGAGACTCTCTTTGATGAGCAACATGCAATGGAAGAGGGTCAGAGAAGCAGGACCTCAACGCCGCAGACTTCAACGCCGCAGGCTGCAACGACGGTTGCGGTCCAGGTGCATCAGGAGGAGTCATACATGGATGGAGAGGAGTTTGAAGATTCATTCGACCACTTCATCCAGCCAGGGCCACAGAGATACAGGGTGTACAGACACCCCAACACCCAGAGGAAGTTGACAGACTGGTGTTTGAATGTTAATAGGAAGTGGCTGATTATAGGGGACTCTAATCTGTCGAGCTTACCTGACTATTTCAATAAGGACTTACAGATTGAGAGCTTTCCGGGGAGCCACTTTCGACATGCTCAAGCTCTGATGGAAAAGACTGTGCCACAGCAGGATTTGGTGGTAGAAAAGATCATTCTGTCCTTTGGAATAAATAGCAGGGGCAACAAATCGAAAGAGACCACCATTAAGAATATGCAGGGGGCACTGAGGTCCACGAAACGCCAGTTCCCCTACGCAGATATTTGGATTCCCCTAGTCAACTTTTCTGCAGCTCTTCCTCAGGAGGAACAGGACAATCTCCAAATCCTCAACGAACATTTGGAGAGGAACATGCCTTTCATCCCCCTTCTGCCAGAGAGGATGTTCAAGACGCAAGGGGATGACATTCATTGGACGGCAGAGACCGGGAGTGCCATCTTTGATCATTGGATGAACTTTTTAAACACCAGGACCCCCTGAGTCCAGCACAGGTGGGGGTTGAGGGATCTCGGTCCTTCCAAGGTCAGAATGTAGTGAATTTAGCTAAGAATTTCAGACTTTCTGAACCACAATTTAACCTCCTGAGCAAAGGGTTGTCATTTATTTCTACATCTAACATAGGCAGGGATGAGAAAACTCAATTTCAATGGGATATTCAAAGTTATCATAGGAAAATTCAATTAATTAGTTATTTTCAAAACAAGGGTGGGGGGCAAATTGTACCTTTTGTCAGTTCTTCTAATTGGATGCCACCACCAGATAAATTACCACTGGAAGTTAATAATTTGATTGCCAAAGATTTGAGGACTTTTAGGACACATTATAAACCAACTACAGAAAACTCTAACATTTCACCACAAGAAATTAGGGCATTACGGGAACTTCAAAATACTAAACATATAGTTATTAAACCGGCCGATAAAGGTTCAGCTGTGGTAATACTAAGTAGGGATCAATATGTATTGGAAGTAGAGCGTCAATTAAATGATGTTAATTATTATAAAAAATTAGATAAACCAATTTACTTAGACACGATCGAGATAGTGACCCAGATTATGGATACTTTAAAAAAGAAAAAGTTTATTAATGCCAAACAAAGAAAATATCTAATTGGGGAGTTTGAACCTCGAGAAAGGCGTTTCTATATATTACCTAAGATACATAAAGATCCTGAAAAGTGGACGGTCCCTTTTGAAGTTCCCCCCGGCAGACCGATTGTCTCGGATTGCGGGAGCGAGACTTATTTTACGGCTGAATATTTAGACTTTTATTTAAACCCATTGTCTACCAAACATCCAGCCTATGTTAGGGATACTTATCATTTTATAGAAATTGTTAATAGTTTAAGGATCCCATCCGAATTTTATTTCTTTTCGATGGATGTTAAGAATTTATATACCAACATTCCTATTGAAGCTGGCATTAAGTGTGTGAAGAATATATTTGATCAGTACCCAGACCCAACTCGACCAGATGAAGAGCTCTTGAGGCTATTAGATATTAATTTAACTAGAAATGATTTTATGTTTAATGGGAAATATTATCTACAAATTAAAGGGACTGCAATGGGGAAGAAGTTCGCCCCGGCTTATGCCAATATTTTTATGGCTAACTGGGAGAGAGAAGTTTTCTTAAAATGTGATAAGAAGCCAGCACATTATTTTCGTTATTTAGACGATATTTGGGGAATTTGGATGGGATCCAAACAGGAATTTGAGGGATTTGTGCAGGTTTTGAATTCCCATGATCCTTCTATCCAATTAACAACAGAGATGAATGACCAGTCAATTGACTTTCTGGACACCACTGTTTTTAAGGGTCCAGATTTTGTCTTTAATTCCAAATTGGAGATAAAGGTATTTTTTAAAGTTACAGACACACATGCACTGCTTCACAAAAATAGCTTCCACCCAAAACATACTTTTAGAGGCATAGTAAAATCACAAATTCTTAGATTTAAGCGCATTTGCACTAGAGACGAAGATTTTTGGGAAGCAGTTGGAATATTGTTTAAATCTTTAAGAGAGAGAGGATACTCGAGGCCCTTCTTGAGAAACTGTCTCAAAACATTTCAGGATAGAAAAGAGAGGGATCAGGGGAATTCAATTCCTCTTATTACCACGTTCTCTTCAGTTGGAAAGGTTTTAAACCATAAGTTCAAATCCAATTTTGAGGAAGTATTGGGACAAACTAATATATTTGTTGGTTCTAAGGTGATTTCTGCTTACAGGAGGAATAAAAATTTAAAAGACATTCTAATTCAAGCTAAATTACCATCGTTAGTTAAGGAAAAATCATTAATGTTGGATTTTCAGTTTTCCAGATTGAAATTTATAAAAAACAATAAGAACAAAACGATCTACAGAATTTCACAGGGATTTAGCCCAAGATCGCAGAATTGCGTCTATGTCATCTTTTGTACTATTTGTCATGTTCAATATGTGGGGGAAACGAGGAATTCATTGTCCACACGTATGGTCCAACATAGATATAATATCAGAAACAAGAAAGAAACTGATACACCTTTTGTTCAACACTTTTTACAACATGGTTTATTATCAATGAGGATGGCTGGACTGCAGAGGAACATTAATTGGTCAGATTGTGAGAGAAAAAAGAGGGAAAGACAGTGGATTTTTTTATTGGGGACAAAGAAACCATTTGGGTTAAATGATAAATCTAATTAATGTTAGATCACTTACCTTGAAACTTTTACCCTAACCCTAACCCACCCATTCTCCTAACCCTAACCCTAACCTCATACCTACCCATTCTCCTGACCCTAACCCTAACCTCATACCCTATTCCTAACCTTAACCTCATACCCACCTGCAGTCCTAAACCTAACCCTAATTAATCACTTACCCATCTTTTTTCTAACCCTAACCATAAATGTAACCGTTATTTTTTCTAATTCTAACCCTAACCGTAATTTTTGTACGAACTTTTGATAACCCTAACCGGATACATAATTTCTAACCTCTAACCCCAAATTTAATTTCATACTTATTTTCGTTGGTTTAAAAATAATTTTATGATGTAGGGTACATTTAAAAATTACTTTATGATGTATGGTGTCTATAAAAATAATTTTTGTGATGTACAGGGTAGTTAAAAATCATTTTTGTGATGTGTGGTGTATTTAAGAATCATTTTTGTGATGTATGGTGCATTTAAAAATCATTTAAGGATGTATGATGTATCTAAAAATAATTTTATGATGTATGGTACATTTAAAAATCATTTCATGATGTATAATTGCATTTAAAAATATTTTATGATGTATAAGTACATTTTGTAATAATTTTAATTTTTTTGGGGATATTTCTAAGTTAAATTCATGTAAGTATAAGTGTATATAGTTAACAAAATGTGTTCCGAAGTGATTAGATGTATGCCACGAACTTTTCGAAGGCCAGAGTTTTTTTAAAAATAGGAGGCGGAGTTTTGTGTAGGTATATAAGGGAGGAGCGAAGGAGAGAGCTCATTTCTCCTTCGATCCTCGAACAGGCAACAGCTCCGGCCTACCTGCAGAGAGAAGAGAGAGTGTTATTTGTGTGCTTTAGCCTGAAGAAGACCTACCTAGAGGTCGAAACGTTGTTTTTGCACACCTTCTTTTGTTCATTGTTTTTTGTTTTATAAAAATAAATATATTTTGTTGAAGTTTAAAAGAGGCTCTCTTTTCTTTTATTTATCTCACTTCGGATTTTTTTCTTGGATTTTCCTTCCGGATTTTTTGGAAGTGTTTTTTGTTCAACTTCGAAGTCGACCATGGATGGCTGGACAGAGGTCCGTTATGGGAGACGCCGCCAGCGTCCCCGTCAGCCACCCTGGGACCGGGGTTACGGGAGGTCCGAGGGTTGGATGGACCGTGCACCCTCCTTCCCCTTTCGGAGGGAGACAGTTCCCTTCCCTAACCCTAACCCTAACCCTAACCCCCCCCCCCCCTCTTCTCCCCCCCCCCCCCCCCTCCCTCCTCCCCCCCCCCCCCCCCCCCCCCCCCCCCTTTTTCTTCCCCTCCCCCTCCTCTTCTTCCTCTTCCTTTTCCCCTCCCCCCCCCTCCCTTCCTTTTTTTTTTTTTTTTTTTCCTCCCCCCCCCCCCTTCTTCTCTAAATTTTTTTTTTTTTTCTTTTTTTTTTTTTTTTTCTTTAATTAAAATTATTTTTTTTTTTTTTTTTTTTTTTTTCCCTTAATTTTTTTTTTTTTTAAATTTTTTTAAACCCTAACCGGATAAAAAATTTTTAACCTCTAACCCCAAATTTAATTTCATACTTATTTTCGTTGGTTTAAAAATAAATTTATGATATAGGGTACATTTAAAAATTACTTTATGATGTATGGTGTTTATAAAAATAATTTTTGTGATGTACAGGGTAGTTAAAAATCATTTTTGTGATGTGTGGTGTATTTAAGAATCATTTTTGTGATGTATGGTGCATTTAAAAATCATTTAAGGATGTATGATATATCTAAAAATAATTTTATGATGTATGGTACATTTAAAAATCATTTCATGATGTATAATTGCATTTAAAAATATTTTATGATGTATAAGTACATTTTGTAATAATAATAATTTTTTTTGGGGATATTTCTAAGTTAAATTCATGTAAGTATAAGTGTATATAGTTAAAAAAATGTGTTCCGAAGTGATTAGATGTATGCCACGAACTTTTCGAAGGCCAGAGTTTTTTTAAAAAAAGGAGGCGGAGTTTTGTGTAGGTATATAAGGGAGGAGCGAGGGAGAGAGCTCATTTCTCCTTCGATCCTCGAACAGGCAACAGCTCCGGCCTACCTGCAGAGAGAAGAGAGAGTGTTATTTGTGTGCTTTAGCCTGAAGAAGACCTACCTAGAGGTCGAAACGTTGTTTTTGCACACCTTCTTTTGTTCATTGTTTTTTGTTTTATAAAAATAAATATTTTTTGTTGAAGTTTGAAAAAGGCTCTCTTTTATTTATTTCACTTCGGATTTTTTTCTTGGATTTTCCTTCCGGATTTTTGGAAGTGTTTTTTGTTTAATTTCGAAGTCGACCATGGATGGCTGGACAGAGGTCCGTTATGGGAGACGCCGCCAGCGTCCCCGTCAGCCACCCTGGGACCGGGGTTACGGGAGGTCCGAGGGTTGGATGGACCGTGCACCCTCCTTCCCCTTTCGGAGGGAGACAGTTCCCTTCCCTAACCCTAACCCTAACCCCTAACCCTAACCCTAACCCCTAACCCTAACCCCTAACCCTACCCCTAACCCTAACCCAGTCTTAATCCCATCTAACCCCAGCCCATATATTTCTGAACTAACCCTAACCAATTGGACCCTAACTAAGCCCCCTTGAGGCCCTAACCCCAAATCCTAGGCCCTATTCAAATCTAGTCCCCACTCTGGCTCCAAAATACTGGCCTTAATTTATCTTTAAACCTCAGTGAAGGACATTCTAAGCTCATATAATGGATGAAGCCACTAAATAAAGTAGGCATTTAAATCCCATGGATGAAGTGTAGCCATTAAAGGGAGGCACACATACCCAGTGAACAATGTGTTAATCATAGATATGAACACTATTTAAATTAAAGGCAAAGAATTGGAACCAGAAACAAAGGATTTTAATTTGAAAAAAGACATGGGAAATGGCAGTTGGAGAAAGTCACTACAATGGAGGAATAACACGAATTTTCAGAAAGGGAGGGGCTCAGAGTACAAAAGGGAGCAGCGGACATTTTGAATTCAGTTTGGCACGGCCCTCTGAGGGAGCCACATCTCCCCAGAGGGGCTCATAGTTAGGGGATACTCACCTCAACTAAATTAAATACTTACCTCAAATAAATTAAATACTTACCTCAACTTAAAGGAATACTTACCTCAACTAAAGGGGATACTTACCTCAACCAATAGGAATACTTACCTCACTTTAAGGGGATACTTACCTCTAAAAATCACAAGAAAACCACCTGTATGTCATGGCAGCCTGAAGAAGTCCCAAGAAGCGGACGAAACGTCGCGAGCGAACGCCACCTGACATACAAGAGAGAGAACATAACATGAGAAAAGGAGGACCCACATATTTATACTTCATATAACAAAGGCGAACCAGTCTAATATAACTCAGATAGTGAGATTATAAAACCTCTTTTGAGAAGATGGGGACGGAGAGCTGGCCATCCACAGTGGTGGCGAGTGCACTTTGGGGGCCTCCACTTAGGTGGAGACCCCCACCCCAACCCAAACCTAACCAGCCAGGGCCTCCTGTGGATCAATGGTCAGTGCTCCTACCCATGCTAAGCTATAATAAGCTAACCCAGTCTTAATCCCATCTAACCCCAGCCCATATATTTCTGAACTAACCCTAACCAATTGGACCCTAACTAAGCCCCCTTGAGGCCCTAACCCCAAATCCTAGGCCCTATTCAAATCTAGTCCCCACTCTGGCTCCAAAATACTGGCCTTAATTTATCTTTAAACCTCAGTGAAGGACATTCTAAGCTCATATAATGGATGAAGCCACTAAATAAAGTAGGCATTTAAATCCCATGGATGAAGTGTAGCCATTAAAGGGAGGCACACATACCCAGTGAACAATGTGTTAATCATAGATATGAACACTATTTAAATTAAAGGCAAAGAATTGGAACCAGAAACAAAGGATTTTAATTTGAAAAAGACATGGGAAATGGCAGTTGGAGAAAGTCACTACAATGGAGGAATAACACGAATTTTCAGAAAGGGAGGGGCTCAGAGTACAAAAGGGAGCAGCGGACATTTTGAATTCAGTTTGGCACGGCCCTCTGAGGGAGCCACATCTCCCCAGAGGGGCTCATAGTTAGGGGATACTCACCTCAACTAAATTAAATACTTACCTCAAATAAATTAAATACTTACCTCAACTTAAAGGAATACTTACCTCAACTAAAGGGGATACTTACCTCAACCAATAGGAATACTTACCTCACTTTAAGGGGATACTTACCTCTAAAAATCACAAGAAAACCACCTGTATGTCATGGCAGCCTGAAGAAGTCCCAAGAAGCGGACGAAACGTCGCGAGCGAACGCCACCTGACATACAAGAGAGAGAACATAACATGAGAAAAGGAGGACCCACATATTTATACTTCATATAACAAAGGCGAACCAGTCTAATATAACTCAGATAGTGAGATTATAAAACCTCTTTTGAGAAGATGGGGACGGAGAGCTGGCCATCCACAGTGGTGGCGAGTGCACTTTGGGGGCCTCCACTTAGGTGGAGACCCCCACCCCAACCCAAACCTAACCAGCCAGGGCCTCCTGTGGATCAATGGTCAGTGCTCCTACCCATGCTAAGCTATAATAAGCTAACCCAGTCTTAATCCCATCTAACCCCAGCCCATATATTTCTGAACTAACCCTAACCAATTGGACCCTAACTAAGCCCCCTTGAGGCCCTAACCCCAAATCCTAGGCCCTATTCAAATCTAGTCCCCACTCTGGCTCCAAAATACTGGCCTTAATTTATCTTTAAACCTCAGTGAAGGACATTCTAAGCTCATATAATGGATGAAGCCACTAAATAAAGTAGGCATTTAAATCCCATGGATGAAGTGTAGCCATTAAAGGGAGGCACACATACCCAGTGAACAATGTGTTAATCATAGATATGAACACTATTTAAATTAAAGGCAAAGAATTGGAACCAGAAACAAAGGATTTTAATTTGAAAAAAGACATGGGAAATGGCAGTTGGAGAAAGTCACTACAATGGAGGAATAACACGAATTTTCAGAAAGGGAGGGGCTCAGAGTACAAAAGGGAGCAGCGGACATTTTGAATTCAGTTTGGCACGGCCCTCTGAGGGAGCCACATCTCCCCAGAGGGGCTCATAGTTAGGGGATACTCACCTCAACTAAATTAAATACTTACCTCAAATAAATTAAATACTTACCTCAACTTAAAGGAATACTTACCTCAACTAAAGGGGATACTTACCTCAACCAATAGGAATACTTACCTCACTTTAAGGGGATACTTACCTCTAAAAATCACAAGAAAACCACCTGTATGTCATGGCAGCCTGAAGAAGTCCCAAGAAGCGGACGAAACGTCGCGAGCGAACGCCACCTGACATACAAGAGAGAGAACATAACATGAGAAAAGGAGGACCCACATATTTATACTTCATATAACAAAGGCGAACCAGTCTAATATAACTCAGATAGTGAGATTATAAAACCTCTTTTGAGAAGATGGGGACGGAGAGCTGGCCATCCACAGTGGTGGCGAGTGCACTTTGGGGGCCTCCACTTAGGTGGAGACCCCCACCCCAACCCAAACCTAACCAGCCAGGGCCTCCTGTGGATCAATGGTCAGTGCTCCTACCCATGCTAAGCTATAATAAGCTAACCCAGTCTTAATCCCATCTAACCCCAGCCCATATATTTCTGAACTAACCCTAACCAATTGGACCCTAACTAAGCCCCCTTGAGGCCCTAACCCCAAATCCTAGGCCCTATTCAAATCTAGTCCCCACTCTGGCTCCAAAATACTGGCCTTAATTTATCTTTAAACCTCAGTGAAGGACATTCTAAGCTCATATAATGGATGAAGCCACTAAATAAAGTAGGCATTTAAATCCCATGGATGAAGTGTAGCCATTAAAGGGAGGCACACATACCCAGTGAACAATGTGTTAATCATAGATATGAACACTATTTAAATTAAAGGCAAAGAATTGGAACCAGAAACAAAGGATTTTAATTTGAAAAAAGACATGGGAAATGGCAGTTGGAGAAAGTCACTACAATGGAGGAATAACACGAATTTTCAGAAAGGGAGGGGCTCAGAGTACAAAAGGGAGCAGCGGACATTTTGAATTCAGTTTGGCACGGCCCTCTGAGGGAGCCACATCTCCCCAGAGGGGCTCATAGTTAGGGGATACTCACCTCAACTAAATTAAATACTTACCTCAAATAAATTAAATACTTACCTCAACTTAAAGGAATACTTACCTCAACTAAAGGGGATACTTACCTCAACCAATAGGAATACTTACCTCACTTTAAGGGGATACTTACCTCTAAAAATCACAAGAAAACCACCTGTATGTCATGGCAGCCTGAAGAAGTCCCAAGAAGCGGACGAAACGTCGCGAGCGAACGCCACCTGACATACAAGAGAGAGAACATAACATGAGAAAAGGAGGACCCACATATTTATACTTCATATAACAAAGGCGAACCAGTCTAATATAACTCAGATAGTGAGATTATAAAACCTCTTTTGAGAAGATGGGGACGGAGAGCTGGCCATCCACAGTGGTGGCGAGTGCACTTTGGGGGCCTCCACTTAGGTGGAGACCCCCACCCCAACCCAAACCTAACCAGCCAGGGCCTCCTGTGGATCAATGGTCAGTGCTCCTACCCATGCTAAGCTATAATAAGCTAACCCAGTCTTAATCCCATCTAACCCCAGCCCATATATTTCTGAACTAACCCTAACCAATTGGACCCTAACTAAGCCCCCTTGAGGCCCTAACCCCAAATCCTAGGCCCTATTCAAATCTAGTCCCCACTCTGGCTCCAAAATACTGGCCTTAATTTATCTTTAAACCTCAGTGAAGGACATTCTAAGCTCATATAATGGATGAAGCCACTAAATAAAGTAGGCATTTAAATCCCATGGATGAAGTGTAGCCATTAAAGGGAGGCACACATACCCAGTGAACAATGTGTTAATCATAGATATGAACACTATTTAAATTAAAGGCAAAGAATTGGAACCAGAAACAAAGGATTTTAATTTGAAAAAGACATGGGAAATGGCAGTTGGAGAAAGTCACTACAATGGAGGAATAACACGAATTTTCAGAAAGGGAGGGGCTCAGAGTACAAAAGGGAGCAGCGGACATTTTGAATTCAGTTTGGCACGGCCCTCTGAGGGAGCCACATCTCCCCAGAGGGGCTCATAGTTAGGGGATACTCACCTCAACTAAATTAAATACTTACCTCAAATAAATTAAATACTTACCTCAACTTAAAGGAATACTTACCTCAACTAAAGGGGATACTTACCTCAACCAATAGGAATACTTACCTCACTTTAAGGGGATACTTACCTCTAAAAATCACAAGAAAACCACCTGTATGTCATGGCAGCCTGAAGAAGTCCCAAGAAGCGGACGAAACGTCGCGAGCGAACGCCACCTGACATACAAGAGAGAGAACATAACATGAGAAAAGGAGGACCCACATATTTATACTTCATATAACAAAGGCGAACCAGTCTAATATAACTCAGATAGTGAGATTATAAAACCTCTTTTGAGAAGATGGGGACGGAGAGCTGGCCATCCACAGTGGTGGCGAGTGCACTTTGGGGGCCTCCACTTAGGTGGAGACCCCCACCCCAACCCAAACCTAACCAGCCAGGGCCTCCTGTGGATCAATGGTCAGTGCTCCTACCCATGCTAAGCTATAATAAGCTAACCCAGTCTTAATCCCATCTAACCCCAGCCCATATATTTCTGAACTAACCCTAACCAATTGGACCCTAACTAAGCCCCCTTGAGGCCCTAACCCCAAATCCTAGGCCCTATTCAAATCTAGTCCCCACTCTGGCTCCAAAATACTGGCCTTAATTTATCTTTAAA
Organism: Dicentrarchus labrax; assembly: GCF_905237075.1. NCBI lineage: Eukaryota > Metazoa > Chordata > Actinopteri > Moronidae > Dicentrarchus > Dicentrarchus labrax. The sequence goes on along the minus strand of NW_026136712.1, from coordinate 23,180,584 downwards.
CCTCAGTGAAGGACATTCTAAGCTCATATAATGGATGAAGCCACTAAATAAAGTAGGCATTTAAATCCCATGGATGAAGTGTAGCCATTAAAGGGAGGCACACATACCCAGTGAACAATGTGTTAATCATAGATATGAACACTATTTAAATTAAAGGCAAAGAATTGGAACCAGAAACAAAGGATTTTAATTTGAAAAAGACATGGGAAATGGCAGTTGGAGAAAGTCACTACAATGGAGGAATAACACGAATTTTCAGAAAGGGAGGGGCTCAGAGTACAAAAGGGAGCAGCGGACATTTTGAATTCAGTTTGGCACGGCCCTCTGAGGGAGCCACATCTCCCCAGAGGGGCTCATAGTTAGGGGATACTCACCTCAACTAAATTAAATACTTACCTCAAATAAATTAAATACTTACCTCAACTTAAAGGAATACTTACCTCAACTAAAGGGGATACTTACCTCAACCAATAGGAATACTTACCTCACTTTAAGGGGATACTTACCTCTAAAAATCACAAGAAAACCACCTGTATGTCATGGCAGCCTGAAGAAGTCCCAAGAAGCGGACGAAACGTCGCGAGCGAACGCCACCTGACATACAAGAGAGAGAACATAACATGAGAAAAGGAGGACCCACATATTTATACTTCATATAACAAAGGCGAACCAGTCTAATATAACTCAGATAGTGAGATTATAAAACCTCTTTTGAGAAGATGGGGACGGAGAGCTGGCCATCCACAGTGGTGGCGAGTGCACTTTGGGGGCCTCCACTTAGGTGGAGACCCCCACCCCAACCCAAACCTAACCAGCCAGGGCCTCCTGTGGATCAATGGTCAGTGCTCCTACCCATGCTAAGCTATAATAAGCTAACCCAGTCTTAATCCCATCTAACCCCAGCCCATATATTTCTGAACTAACCCTAACCAATTGGACCCTAACTAAGCCCCCTTGAGGCCCTAACCCCAAATCCTAGGCCCTATTCAAATCTAGTCCCCACTCTGGCTCCAAAATACTGGCCTTAATTTATCTTTAAACCTCAGTGAAGGACATTCTAAGCTCATATAATGGATGAAGCCACTAAATAAAGTAGGCATTTAAATCCCATGGATGAAGTGTAGCCATTAAAGGGAGGCACACATACCCAGTGAACAATGTGTTAATCATAGATATGAACACTATTTAAATTAAAGGCAAAGAATTGGAACCAGAAACAAAGGATTTTAATTTGAAAAAGACATGGGAAATGGCAGTTGGAGAAAGTCACTACAATGGAGGAATAACACGAATTTTCAGAAAGGGAGGGGCTCAGAGTACAAAAGGGAGCAGCGGACATTTTGAATTCAGTTTGGCACGGCCCTCTGAGGGAGCCACATCTCCCCAGAGGGGCTCATAGTTAGGGGATACTCACCTCAACTAAATTAAATACTTACCTCAAATAAATTAAATACTTACCTCAACTTAAAGGAATACTTACCTCAACTAAAGGGGATACTTACCTCAACCAATAGGAATACTTACCTCACTTTAAGGGGATACTTACCTCTAAAAATCACAAGAAAACCACCTGTATGTCATGGCAGCCTGAAGAAGTCCCAAGAAGCGGACGAAACGTCGCGAGCGAACGCCACCTGACATACAAGAGAGAGAACATAACATGAGAAAAGGAGGACCCACATATTTATACTTCATATAACAAAGGCGAACCAGTCTAATATAACTCAGATAGTGAGATTATAAAACCTCTTTTGAGAAGATGGGGACGGAGAGCTGGCCATCCACAGTGGTGGCGAGTGCACTTTGGGGGCCTCCACTTAGGTGGAGACCCCCACCCCAACCCAAACCTAACCAGCCAGGGCCTCCTGTGGATCAATGGTCAGTGCTCCTACCCATGCTAAGCTATAATAAGCTAACCCAGTCTTAATCCCATCTAACCCCAGCCCATATATTTCTGAACTAACCCTAACCAATTGGACCCTAACTAAGCCCCCTTGAGGCCCTAACCCCAAATCCTAGGCCCTATTCAAATCTAGTCCCCACTCTGGCTCCAAAATACTGGCCTTAATTTATCTTTAAACCTCAGTGAAGGACATTCTAAGCTCATATAATGGATGAAGCCACTAAATAAAGTAGGCATTTAAATCCCATGGATGAAGTGTAGCCATTAAAGGGAGGCACACATACCCAGTGAACAATGTGTTAATCATAGATATGAACACTATTTAAATTAAAGGCAAAGAATTGGAACCAGAAACAAAGGATTTTAATTTGAAAAAAGACATGGGAAATGGCAGTTGGAGAAAGTCACTACAATGGAGGAATAACACGAATTTTCAGAAAGGGAGGGGCTCAGAGTACAAAAGGGAGCAGCGGACATTTTGAATTCAGTTTGGCACGGCCCTCTGAGGGAGCCACATCTCCCCAGAGGGGCTCATAGTTAGGGGATACTCACCTCAACTAAATTAAATACTTACCTCAAATAAATTAAATACTTACCTCAACTTAAAGGAATACTTACCTCAACTAAAGGGGATACTTACCTCAACCAATAGGAATACTTACCTCACTTTAAGGGGATACTTACCTCTAAAAATCACAAGAAAACCACCTGTATGTCATGGCAGCCTGAAGAAGTCCCAAGAAGCGGACGAAACGTCGCGAGCGAACGCCACCTGACATACAAGAGAGAGAACATAACATGAGAAAAGGAGGACCCACATATTTATACTTCATATAACAAAGGCGAACCAGTCTAATATAACTCAGATAGTGAGATTATAAAACCTCTTTTGAGAAGATGGGGACGGAGAGCTGGCCATCCACAGTGGTGGCGAGTGCACTTTGGGGGCCTCCACTTAGGTGGAGACCCCCACCCCAACCCAAACCTAACCAGCCAGGGCCTCCTGTGGATCAATGGTCAGTGCTCCTACCCATGCTAAGCTATAATAAGCTAACCCAGTCTTAATCCCATCTAACCCCAGCCCATATATTTCTGAACTAACCCTAACCAATTGGACCCTAACTAAGCCCCCTTGAGGCCCTAACCCCAAATCCTAGGCCCTATTCAAATCTAGTCCCCACTCTGGCTCCAAAATACTGGCCTTAATTTATCTTTAAACCTCAGTGAAGGACATTCTAAGCTCATATAATGGATGAAGCCACTAAATAAAGTAGGCATTTAAATCCCATGGATGAAGTGTAGCCATTAAAGGGAGGCACACATACCCAGTGAACAATGTGTTAATCATAGATATGAACACTATTTAAATTAAAGGCAAAGAATTGGAACCAGAAACAAAGGATTTTAATTTGAAAAAGACATGGGAAATGGCAGTTGGAGAAAGTCACTACAATGGAGGAATAACACGAATTTTCAGAAAGGGAGGGGCTCAGAGTACAAAAGGGAGCAGCGGACATTTTGAATTCAGTTTGGCACGGCCCTCTGAGGGAGCCACATCTCCCCAGAGGGGCTCATAGTTAGGGATACTCACCTCAACTAAATTAAATACTTACCTCAAATAAATTAAATACTTACCTCAACTTAAAGGAATACTTACCTCAACTAAAGGGGATACTTACCTCAACCAATAGGAATACTTACCTCACTTTAAGGGGATACTTACCTCTAAAAATCACAAGAAAACCACCTGTATGTCATGGCAGCCTGAAGAAGTCCCAAGAAGCGGACGAAACGTCGCGAGCGAACGCCACCTGACATACAAGAGAGAGAACATAACATGAGAAAAGGAGGACCCACATATTTATACTTCATATAACAAAGGCGAACCAGTCTAATATAACTCAGATAGTGAGATTATAAAACCTCTTTTGAGAAGATGGGGACGGAGAGCTGGCCATCCACAGTGGTGGCGAGTGCACTTTGGGGGCCTCCACTTAGGTGGAGACCCCCACCCCAACCCAAACCTAACCAGCCAGGGCCTCCTGTGGATCAATGGTCAGTGCTCCTACCCATGCTAAGCTATAATAAGCTAACCCAGTCTTAATCCCATCTAACCCCAGCCCATATATTTCTGAACTAACCCTAACCAATTGGACCCTAACTAAGCCCCCTTGAGGCCCTAACCCCAAATCCTAGGCCCTATTCAAATCTAGTCCCCACTCTGGCTCCAAAATACTGGCCTTAATTTATCTTTAAACCTCAGTGAAGGACATTCTAAGCTCATATAATGGATGAAGCCACTAAATAAAGTAGGCATTTAAATCCCATGGATGAAGTGTAGCCATTAAAGGGAGGCACACATACCCAGTGAACAATGTGTTAATCATAGATATGAACACTATTTAAATTAAAGGCAAAGAATTGGAACCAGAAACAAAGGATTTTAATTTGAAAAAGACATGGGAAATGGCAGTTGGAGAAAGTCACTACAATGGAGGAATAACACGAATTTTCAGAAAGGGAGGGGCTCAGAGTACAAAAGGGAGCAGCGGACATTTTGAATTCAGTTTGGCACGGCCCTCTGAGGGAGCCACATCTCCCCAGAGGGGCTCATAGTTAGGGGATACTCACCTCAACTAAATTAAATACTTACCTCAAATAAATTAAATACTTACCTCAACTTAAAGGAATACTTACCTCAACTAAAGGGGATACTTACCTCAACCAATAGGAATACTTACCTCACTTTAAGGGGATACTTACCTCTAAAAATCACAAGAAAACCACCTGTATGTCATGGCAGCCTGAAGAAGTCCCAAGAAGCGGACGAAACGTCGCGAGCGAACGCCACCTGACATACAAGAGAGAGAACATAACATGAGAAAAGGAGGACCCACATATTTATACTTCATATAACAAAGGCGAACCAGTCTAATATAACTCAGATAGTGAGATTATAAAACCTCTTTTGAGAAGATGGGGACGGAGAGCTGGCCATCCACAGTGGTGGCGAGTGCACTTTGGGGGCCTCCACTTAGGTGGAGACCCCCACCCCAACCCAAACCTAACCAGCCAGGGCCTCCTGTGGATCAATGGTCAGTGCTCCTACCCATGCTAAGCTATAATAAGCTAACCCAGTCTTAATCCCATCTAACCCCAGCCCATATATTTCTGAACTAACCCTAACCAATTGGACCCTAACTAAGCCCCCTTGAGGCCCTAACCCCAAATCCTAGGCCCTATTCAAATCTAGTCCCCACTCTGGCTCCAAAATACTGGCCTTAATTTATCTTTAAACCTCAGTGAAGGACATTCTAAGCTCATATAATGGATGAAGCCACTAAATAAAGTAGGCATTTAAATCCCATGGATGAAGTGTAGCCATTAAAGGGAGGCACACATACCCAGTGAACAATGTGTTAATCATAGATATGAACACTATTTAAATTAAAGGCAAAGAATTGGAACCAGAAACAAAGGATTTTAATTTGAAAAAGACATGGGAAATGGCAGTTGGAGAAAGTCACTACAATGGAGGAATAACACGAATTTTCAGAAAGGGAGGGGCTCAGAGTACAAAAGGGAGCAGCGGACATTTTGAATTCAGTTTGGCACGGCCCTCTGAGGGAGCCACATCTCCCCAGAGGGGCTCATAGTTAGGGGATACTCACCTCAACTAAATTAAATACTTACCTCAAATAAATTAAATACTTACCTCAACTTAAAGGAATACTTACCTCAACTAAAGGGGATACTTACCTCAACCAATAGGAATACTTACCTCACTTTAAGGGGATACTTACCTCTAAAAATCACAAGAAAACCACCTGTATGTCATGGCAGCCTGAAGAAGTCCCAAGAAGCGGACGAAACGTCGCGAGCGAACGCCACCTGACATACAAGAGAGAGAACATAACATGAGAAAAGGAGGACCCACATATTTATACTTCATATAACAAAGGCGAACCAGTCTAATATAACTCAGATAGTGAGATTATAAAACCTCTTTTGAGAAGATGGGGACGGAGAGCTGGCCATCCACAGTGGTGGCGAGTGCACTTTGGGGGCCTCCACTTAGGTGGAGACCCCCACCCCAACCCAAACCTAACCAGCCAGGGCCTCCTGTGGATCAATGGTCAGTGCTCCTACCCATGCTAAGCTATAATAAGCTAACCCAGTCTTAATCCCATCTAACCCCAGCCCATATATTTCTGAACTAACCCTAACCAATTGGACCCTAACTAAGCCCCCTTGAGGCCCTAACCCCAAATCCTAGGCCCTATTCAAATCTAGTCCCCACTCTGGCTCCAAAATACTGGCCTTAATTTATCTTTAAACCTCAGTGAAGGACATTCTAAGCTCATATAATGGATGAAGCCACTAAATAAAGTAGGCATTTAAATCCCATGGATGAAGTGTAGCCATTAAAGGGAGGCACACATACCCAGTGAACAATGTGTTAATCATAGATATGAACACTATTTAAATTAAAGGCAAAGAATTGGAACCAGAAACAAAGGATTTTAATTTGAAAAAAGACATGGGAAATGGCAGTTGGAGAAAGTCACTACAATGGAGGAATAACACGAATTTTCAGAAAGGGAGGGGCTCAGAGTACAAAAGGGAGCAGCGGACATTTTGAATTCAGTTTGGCACGGCCCTCTGAGGGAGCCACATCTCCCCAGAGGGGCTCATAGTTAGGGGATACTCACCTCAACTAAATTAAATACTTACCTCAAATAAATTAAATACTTACCTCAACTTAAAGGAATACTTACCTCAACTAAAGGGGATACTTACCTCAACCAATAGGAATACTTACCTCACTTTAAGGGGATACTTACCTCTAAAAATCACAAGAAAACCACCTGTATGTCATGGCAGCCTGAAGAAGTCCCAAGAAGCGGACGAAACGTCGCGAGCGAACGCCACCTGACATACAAGAGAGAGAACATAACATGAGAAAAGGAGGACCCACATATTTATACTTCATATAACAAAGGCGAACCAGTCTAATATAACTCAGATAGTGAGATTATAAAACCTCTTTTGAGAAGATGGGGACGGAGAGCTGGCCATCCACAGTGGTGGCGAGTGCACTTTGGGGGCCTCCACTTAGGTGGAGACCCCCACCCCAACCCAAACCTAACCAGCCAGGGCCTCCTGTGGATCAATGGTCAGTGCTCCTACCCATGCTAAGCTATAATAAGCTAACCCAGTCTTAATCCCATCTAACCCCAGCCCATATATTTCTGAACTAACCCTAACCAATTGGACCCTAACTAAGCCCCCTTGAGGCCCTAACCCCAAATCCTAGGCCCTATTCAAATCTAGTCCCCACTCTGGCTCCAAAATACTGGCCTTAATTTATCTTTAAACCTCAGTGAAGGACATTCTAAGCTCATATAATGGATGAAGCCACTAAATAAAGTAGGCATTTAAATCCCATGGATGAAGTGTAGCCATTAAAGGGAGGCACACATACCCAGTGAACAATGTGTTAATCATAGATATGAACACTATTTAAATTAAAGGCAAAGAATTGGAACCAGAAACAAAGGATTTTAATTTGAAAAAGACATGGGAAATGGCAGTTGGAGAAAGTCACTACAATGGAGGAATAACACGAATTTTCAGAAAGGGAGGGGCTCAGAGTACAAAAGGGAGCAGCGGACATTTTGAATTCAGTTTGGCACGGCCCTCTGAGGGAGCCACATCTCCCCAGAGGGGCTCATAGTTAGGGGATACTCACCTCAACTAAATTAAATACTTACCTCAAATAAATTAAATACTTACCTCAACTTAAAGGAATACTTACCTCAACTAAAGGGGATACTTACCTCAACCAATAGGAATACTTACCTCACTTTAAGGGGATACTTACCTCTAAAAATCACAAGAAAACCACCTGTATGTCATGGCAGCCTGAAGAAGTCCCAAGAAGCGGACGAAACGTCGCGAGCGAACGCCACCTGACATACAAGAGAGAGAACATAACATGAGAAAAGGAGGACCCACATATTTATACTTCATATAACAAAGGCGAACCAGTCTAATATAACTCAGATAGTGAGATTATAAAACCTCTTTTGAGAAGATGGGGACGGAGAGCTGGCCATCCACAGTGGTGGCGAGTGCACTTTGGGGGCCTCCACTTAGGTGGAGACCCCCACCCCAACCCAAACCTAACCAGCCAGGGCCTCCTGTGGATCAATGGTCAGTGCTCCTACCCATGCTAAGCTATAATAAGCTAACCCAGTCTTAATCCCATCTAACCCCAGCCCATATATTTCTGAACTAACCCTAACCAATTGGACCCTAACTAAGCCCCCTTGAGGCCCTAACCCCAAATCCTAGGCCCTATTCAAATCTAGTCCCCACTCTGGCTCCAAAATACTGGCCTTAATTTATCTTTAAACCTCAGTGAAGGACATTCTAAGCTCATATAATGGATGAAGCCACTAAATAAAGTAGGCATTTAAATCCCATGGATGAAGTGTAGCCATTAAAGGGAGGCACACATACCCAGTGAACAATGTGTTAATCATAGATATGAACACTATTTAAATTAAAGGCAAAGAATTGGAACCAGAAACAAAGGATTTTAATTTGAAAAAGACATGGGAAATGGCAGTTGGAGAAAGTCACTACAATGGAGGAATAACACGAATTTTCAGAAAGGGAGGGGCTCAGAGTACAAAAGGGAGCAGCGGACATTTTGAATTCAGTTTGGCACGGCCCTCTGAGGGAGCCACATCTCCCCAGAGGGGCTCATAGTTAGGGGATACTCACCTCAACTAAATTAAATACTTACCTCAAATAAATTAAATACTTACCTCAACTTAAAGGAATACTTACCTCAACTAAAGGGGATACTTACCTCAACCAATAGGAATACTTACCTCACTTTAAGGGGATACTTACCTCTAAAAATCACAAGAAAACCACCTGTATGTCATGGCAGCCTGAAGAAGTCCCAAGAAGCGGACGAAACGTCGCGAGCGAACGCCACCTGACATACAAGAGAGAGAACATAACATGAGAAAAGGAGGACCCACATATTTATACTTCATATAACAAAGGCGAACCAGTCTAATATAACTCAGATAGTGAGATTATAAAACCTCTTTTGAGAAGATGGGGACGGAGAGCTGGCCATCCACAGTGGTGGCGAGTGCACTTTGGGGGCCTCCACTTAGGTGGAGACCCCCACCCCAACCCAAACCTAACCAGCCAGGGCCTCCTGTGGATCAATGGTCAGTGCTCCTACCCATGCTAAGCTATAATAAGCTAACCCAGTCTTAATCCCATCTAACCCCAGCCCATATATTTCTGAACTAACCCTAACCAATTGGACCCTAACTAAGCCCCCTTGAGGCCCTAACCCCAAATCCTAGGCCCTATTCAAATCTAGTCCCCACTCTGGCTCCAAAATACTGGCCTTAATTTATCTTTAAACCTCAGTGAAGGACATTCTAAGCTCATATAATGGATGAAGCCACTAAATAAAGTAGGCATTTAAATCCCATGGATGAAGTGTAGCCATTAAAGGGAGGCACACATACCCAGTGAACAATGTGTTAATCATAGATATGAACACTATTTAAATTAAAGGCAAAGAATTGGAACCAGAAACAAAGGATTTTAATTTGAAAAAGACATGGGAAATGGCAGTTGGAGAAAGTCACTACAATGGAGGAATAACACGAATTTTCAGAAAGGGAGGGGCTCAGAGTACAAAAGGGAGCAGCGGACATTTTGAATTCAGTTTGGCACGGCCCTCTGAGGGAGCCACATCTCCCCAGAGGGGCTCATAGTTAGGGGATACTCACCTCAACTAAATTAAATACTTACCTCAAATAAATTAAATACTTACCTCAACTTAAAGGAATACTTACCTCAACTAAAGGGGATACTTACCTCAACCAATAGGAATACTTACCTCACTTTAAGGGGATACTTACCTCTAAAAATCACAAGAAAACCACCTGTATGTCATGGCAGCCTGAAGAAGTCCCAAGAAGCGGACGAAACGTCGCGAGCGAACGCCACCTGACATACAAGAGAGAGAACATAACATGAGAAAAGGAGGACCCACATATTTATACTTCATATAACAAAGGCGAACCAGTCTAATATAACTCAGATAGTGAGATTATAAAACCTCTTTTGAGAAGATGGGGACGGAGAGCTGGCCATCCACAGTGGTGGCGAGTGCACTTTGGGGGCCTCCACTTAGGTGGAGACCCCCACCCCAACCCAAACCTAACCAGCCAGGGCCTCCTGTGGATCAATGGTCAGTGCTCCTACCCATGCTAAGCTATAATAAGCTAACCCAGTCTTAATCCCATCTAACCCCAGCCCATATATTTCTGAACTAACCCTAACCAATTGGACCCTAACTAAGCCCCCTTGAGGCCCTAACCCCAAATCCTAGGCCCTATTCAAATCTAGTCCCCACTCTGGCTCCAAAATACTGGCCTTAATTTATCTTTAAACCTCAGTGAAGGACATTCTAAGCTCATATAATGGATGAAGCCACTAAATAAAGTAGGCATTTAAATCCCATGGATGAAGTGTAGCCATTAAAGGGAGGCACACATACCCAGTGAACAATGTGTTAATCATAGATATGAACACTATTTAAATTAAAGGCAAAGAATTGGAACCAGAAACAAAGGATTTTAATTTGAAAAAGACATGGGAAATGGCAGTTGGAGAAAGTCACTACAATGGAGGAATAACACGAATTTTCAGAAAGGGAGGGGCTCAGAGTACAAAAGGGAGCAGCGGACATTTTGAATTCAGTTTGGCACGGCCCTCTGAGGGAGCCACATCTCCCCAGAGGGGCTCATAGTTAGGGGATACTCACCTCAACTAAATTAAATACTTACCTCAAATAAATTAAATACTTACCTCAACTTAAAGGAATACTTACCTCAACTAAAGGGGATACTTACCTCAACCAATAGGAATACTTACCTCACTTTAAGGGGATACTTACCTCTAAAAATCACAAGAAAACCACCTGTATGTCATGGCAGCCTGAAGAAGTCCCAAGAAGCGGACGAAACGTCGCGAGCGAACGCCACCTGACATACAAGAGAGAGAACATAACATGAGAAAAGGAGGACCCACATATTTATACTTCATATAACAAAGGCGAACCAGTCTAATATAACTCAGATAGTGAGATTATAAAACCTCTTTTGAGAAGATGGGGACGGAGAGCTGGCCATCCACAGTGGTGGCGAGTGCACTTTGGGGGCCTCCACTTAGGTGGAGACCCCCACCCCAACCCAAACCTAACCAGCCAGGGCCTCCTGTGGATCAATGGTCAGTGCTCCTACCCATGCTAAGCTATAATAAGCTAACCCAGTCTTAATCCCATCTAACCCCAGCCCATATATTTCTGAACTAACCCTAACCAATTGGACCCTAACTAAGCCCCCTTGAGGCCCTAACCCCAAATCCTAGGCCCTATTCAAATCTAGTCCCCACTCTGGCTCCAAAATACTGGCCTTAATTTATCTTTAAACCTCAGTGAAGGACATTCTAAGCTCATATAATGGATGAAGCCACTAAATAAAGTAGGCATTTAAATCCCATGGATGAAGTGTAGCCATTAAAGGGAGGCACACATACCCAGTGAACAATGTGTTAATCATAGATATGAACACTATTTAAATTAAAGGCAAAGAATTGGAACCAGAAACAAAGGATTTTAATTTGAAAAAGACATGGGAAATGGCAGTTGGAGAAAGTCACTACAATGGAGGAATAACACGAATTTTCAGAAAGGGAGGGGCTCAGAGTACAAAGGGAGCAGCGGACATTTTGAATTCAGTTTGGCACGGCCCTCTGAGGGAGCCACATCTCCCCAGAGGGGCTCATAGTTAGGGGATACTCACCTCAACTAAATTAAATACTTACCTCAAATAAATTAAATACTTACCTCAACTTAAAGGAATACTTACCTCAACTAAAGGGGATACTTACCTCAACCAATAGGAATACTTACCTCACTTTAAGGGGATACTTACCTCTAAAAATCACAAGAAAACCACCTGTATGTCATGGCAGCCTGAAGAAGTCCCAAGAAGCGGACGAAACGTCGCGAGCGAACGCCACCTGACATACAAGAGAGAGAACATAACATGAGAAAAGGAGGACCCACATATTTATACTTCATATAACAAAGGCGAACCAGTCTAATATAACTCAGATAGTGAGATTATAAAACCTCTTTTGAGAAGATGGGGACGGAGAGCTGGCCATCCACAGTGGTGGCGAGTGCACTTTGGGGGCCTCCACTTAGGTGGAGACCCCCACCCCAACCCAAACCTAACCAGCCAGGGCCTCCTGTGGATCAATGGTCAGTGCTCCTACCCATGCTAAGCTATAATAAGCTAACCCAGTCTTAATCCCATCTAACCCCAGCCCATATATTTCTGAACTAACCCTAACCAATTGGACCCTAACTAAGCCCCCTTGAGGCCCTAACCCCAAATCCTAGGCCCTATTCAAATCTAGTCCCCACTCTGGCTCCAAAATACTGGCCTTAATTTATCTTTAAACCTCAGTGAAGGACATTCTAAGCTCATATAATGGATGAAGCCACTAAATAAAGTAGGCATTTAAATCCCATGGATGAAGTGTAGCCATTAAAGGGAGGCACACATACCCAGTGAACAATGTGTTAATCATAGATATGAACACTATTTAAATTAAAGGCAAAGAATTGGAACCAGAAACAAAGGATTTTAATTTGAAAAAGACATGGGAAATGGCAGTTGGAGAAAGTCACTACAATGGAGGAATAACACGAATTTTCAGAAAGGGAGGGGCTCAGAGTACAAAAGGGAGCAGCGGACATTTTGAATTCAGTTTGGCACGGCCCTCTGAGGGAGCCACATCTCCCCAGAGGGGCTCATAGTTAGGGGATACTCACCTCAACTAAATTAAATACTTACCTCAAATAAATTAAATACTTACCTCAACTTAAAGGAATACTTACCTCAACTAAAGGGGATACTTACCTCAACCAATAGGAATACTTACCTCACTTTAAGGGGATACTTACCTCTAAAAATCACAAGAAAACCACCTGTATGTCATGGCAGCCTGAAGAAGTCCCAAGAAGCGGACGAAACGTCGCGAGCGAACGCCACCTGACATACAAGAGAGAGAACATAACATGAGAAAAGGAGGACCCACATATTTATACTTCATATAACAAAGGCGAACCAGTCTAATATAACTCAGATAGTGAGATTATAAAACCTCTTTTGAGAAGATGGGGACGGAGAGCTGGCCATCCACAGTGGTGGCGAGTGCACTTTGGGGGCCTCCACTTAGGTGGAGACCCCCACCCCAACCCAAACCTAACCAGCCAGGGCCTCCTGTGGATCAATGGTCAGTGCTCCTACCCATGCTAAGCTATAATAAGCTAACCCAGTCTTAATCCCATCTAACCCCAGCCCATATATTTCTGAACTAACCCTAACCAATTGGACCCTAACTAAGCCCCCTTGAGGCCCTAACCCCAAATCCTAGGCCCTATTCAAATCTAGTCCCCACTCTGGCTCCAAAATACTGGCCTTAATTTATCTTTAAACCTCAGTGAAGGACATTCTAAGCTCATATAATGGATGAAGCCACTAAATAAAGTAGGCATTTAAATCCCATGGATGAAGTGTAGCCATTAAAGGGAGGCACACATACCCAGTGAACAATGTGTTAATCATAGATATGAACACTATTTAAATTAAAGGCAAAGAATTGGAACCAGAAACAAAGGATTTTAATTTGAAAAAGACATGGGAAATGGCAGTTGGAGAAAGTCACTACAATGGAGGAATAACACGAATTTTCAGAAAGGGAGGGGCTCAGAGTACAAAAGGGAGCAGCGGACATTTTGAATTCAGTTTGGCACGGCCCTCTGAGGGAGCCACATCTCCCCAGAGGGGCTCATAGTTAGGGGATACTCACCTCAACTAAATTAAATACTTACCTCAAATAAATTAAATACTTACCTCAACTTAAAGGAATACTTACCTCAACTAAAGGGGATACTTACCTCAACCAATAGGAATACTTACCTCACTTTAAGGGGATACTTACCTCTAAAAATCACAAGAAAACCACCTGTATGTCATGGCAGCCTGAAGAAGTCCCAAGAAGCGGACGAAACGTCGCGAGCGAACGCCACCTGACATACAAGAGAGAGAACATAACATGAGAAAAGGAGGACCCACATATTTATACTTCATATAACAAAGGCGAACCAGTCTAATATAACTCAGATAGTGAGATTATAAAACCTCTTTTGAGAAGATGGGGACGGAGAGCTGGCCATCCACAGTGGTGGCGAGTGCACTTTGGGGGCCTCCACTTAGGTGGAGACCCCCACCCCAACCCAAACCTAACCAGCCAGGGCCTCCTGTGGATCAATGGTCAGTGCTCCTACCCATGCTAAGCTATAATAAGCTAACCCAGTCTTAATCCCATCTAACCCCAGCCCATATATTTCTGAACTAACCCTAACCAATTGGACCCTAACTAAGCCCCCTTGAGGCCCTAACCCCAAATCCTAGGCCCTATTCAAATCTAGTCCCCACTCTGGCTCCAAAATACTGGCCTTAATTTATCTTTAAACCTCAGTGAAGGACATTCTAAGCTCATATAATGGATGAAGCCACTAAATAAAGTAGGCATTTAAATCCCATGGATGAAGTGTAGCCATTAAAGGGAGGCACACATACCCAGTGAACAATGTGTTAATCATAGATATGAACACTATTTAAATTAAAGGCAAAGAATTGGAACCAGAAACAAAGGATTTTAATTTGAAAAAGACATGGGAAATGGCAGTTGGAGAAAGTCACTACAATGGAGGAATAACACGAATTTTCAGAAAGGGAGGGGCTCAGAGTACAAAAGGGAGCAGCGGACATTTTGAATTCAGTTTGGCACGGCCCTCTGAGGGAGCCACATCTCCCCAGAGGGGCTCATAGTTAGGGGATACTCACCTCAACTAAATTAAATACTTACCTCAAATAAATTAAATACTTACCTCAACTTAAAGGAATACTTACCTCAACTAAAGGGGATACTTACCTCAACCAATAGGAATACTTACCTCACTTTAAGGGGATACTTACCTCTAAAAATCACAAGAAAACCACCTGTATGTCATGGCAGCCTGAAGAAGTCCCAAGAAGCGGACGAAACGTCGCGAGCGAACGCCACCTGACATACAAGAGAGAGAACATAACATGAGAAAAGGAGGACCCACATATTTATACTTCATATAACAAAGGCGAACCAGTCTAATATAACTCAGATAGTGAGATTATAAAACCTCTTTTGAGAAGATGGGGACGGAGAGCTGGCCATCCACAGTGGTGGCGAGTGCACTTTGGGGGCCTCCACTTAGGTGGAGACCCCCACCCCAACCCAAACCTAACCAGCCAGGGCCTCCTGTGGATCAATGGTCAGTGCTCCTACCCATGCTAAGCTATAATAAGCTAACCCAGTCTTAATCCCATCTAACCCCAGCCCATATATTTCTGAACTAACCCTAACCAATTGGACCCTAACTAAGCCCCCTTGAGGCCCTAACCCCAAATCCTAGGCCCTATTCAAATCTAGTCCCCACTCTGGCTCCAAAATACTGGCCTTAATTTATCTTTAAACCTCAGTGAAGGACATTCTAAGCTCATATAATGGATGAAGCCACTAAATAAAGTAGGCATTTAAATCCCATGGATGAAGTGTAGCCATTAAAGGGAGGCACACATACCCAGTGAACAATGTGTTAATCATAGATATGAACACTATTTAAATTAAAGGCAAAGAATTGGAACCAGAAACAAAGGATTTTAATTTGAAAAAAGACATGGGAAATGGCAGTTGGAGAAAGTCACTACAATGGAGGAATAACACGAATTTTCAGAAAGGGAGGGGCTCAGAGTACAAAAGGGAGCAGCGGACATTTTGAATTCAGTTTGGCACGGCCCTCTGAGGGAGCCACATCTCCCCAGAGGGGCTCATAGTTAGGGGATACTCACCTCAACTAAATTAAATACTTACCTCAAATAAATTAAATACTTACCTCAACTTAAAGGAATACTTACCTCAACTAAAGGGGATACTTACCTCAACCAATAGGAATACTTACCTCACTTTAAGGGGATACTTACCTCTAAAAATCACAAGAAAACCACCTGTATGTCATGGCAGCCTGAAGAAGTCCCAAGAAGCGGACGAAACGTCGCGAGCGAACGCCACCTGACATACAAGAGAGAGAACATAACATGAGAAAAGGAGGACCCACATATTTATACTTCATATAACAAAGGCGAACCAGTCTAATATAACTCAGATAGTGAGATTATAAAACCTCTTTTGAGAAGATGGGGACGGAGAGCTGGCCATCCACAGTGGTGGCGAGTGCACTTTGGGGGCCTCCACTTAGGTGGAGACCCCCACCCCAACCCAAACCTAACCAGCCAGGGCCTCCTGTGGATCAATGGTCAGTGCTCCTACCCATGCTAAGCTATAATAAGCTAACCCAGTCTTAATCCCATCTAACCCCAGCCCATATATTTCTGAACTAACCCTAACCAATTGGACCCTAACTAAGCCCCCTTGAGGCCCTAACCCCAAATCCTAGGCCCTATTCAAATCTAGTCCCCACTCTGGCTCCAAAATACTGGCCTTAATTTATCTTTAAACCTCAGTGAAGGACATTCTAAGCTCATATAATGGATGAAGCCACTAAATAAAGTAGGCATTTAAATCCCATGGATGAAGTGTAGCCATTAAAGGGAGGCACACATACCCAGTGAACAATGTGTTAATCATAGATATGAACACTATTTAAATTAAAGGCAAAGAATTGGAACCAGAAACAAAGGATTTTAATTTGAAAAAAGACATGGGAAATGGCAGTTGGAGAAAGTCACTACAATGGAGGAATAACACGAATTTTCAGAAAGGGAGGGGCTCAGAGTACAAAAGGGAGCAGCGGACATTTTGAATTCAGTTTGGCACGGCCCTCTGAGGGAGCCACATCTCCCCAGAGGGGCTCATAGTTAGGGGATACTCACCTCAACTAAATTAAATACTTACCTCAAATAAATTAAATACTTACCTCAACTTAAAGGAATACTTACCTCAACTAAAGGGGATACTTACCTCAACCAATAGGAATACTTACCTCACTTTAAGGGGATACTTACCTCTAAAAATCACAAGAAAACCACCTGTATGTCATGGCAGCCTGAAGAAGTCCCAAGAAGCGGACGAAACGTCGCGAGCGAACGCCACCTGACATACAAGAGAGAGAACATAACATGAGAAAAGGAGGACCCACATATTTATACTTCATATAACAAAGGCGAACCAGTCTAATATAACTCAGATAGTGAGATTATAAAACCTCTTTTGAGAAGATGGGGACGGAGAGCTGGCCATCCACAGTGGTGGCGAGTGCACTTTGGGGGCCTCCACTTAGGTGGAGACCCCCACCCCAACCCAAACCTAACCAGCCAGGGCCTCCTGTGGATCAATGGTCAGTGCTCCTACCCATGCTAAGCTATAATAAGCTAACCCAGTCTTAATCCCATCTAACCCCAGCCCATATATTTCTGAACTAACCCTAACCAATTGGACCCTAACTAAGCCCCCTTGAGGCCCTAACCCCAAATCCTAGGCCCTATTCAAATCTAGTCCCCACTCTGGCTCCAAAATACTGGCCTTAATTTATCTTTAAACCTCAGTGAAGGACATTCTAAGCTCATATAATGGATGAAGCCACTAAATAAAGTAGGCATTTAAATCCCATGGATGAAGTGTAGCCATTAAAGGGAGGCACACATACCCAGTGAACAATGTGTTAATCATAGATATGAACACTATTTAAATTAAAGGCAAAGAATTGGAACCAGAAACAAAGGATTTTAATTTGAAAAAGACATGGGAAATGGCAGTTGGAGAAAGTCACTACAATGGAGGAATAACACGAATTTTCAGAAAGGGAGGGGCTCAGAGTACAAAAGGGAGCAGCGGACATTTTGAATTCAGTTTGGCACGGCCCTCTGAGGGAGCCACATCTCCCCAGAGGGGCTCATAGTTAGGGGATACTCACCTCAACTAAATTAAATACTTACCTCAAATAAATTAAATACTTACCTCAACTTAAAGGAATACTTACCTCAACTAAAGGGGATACTTACCTCAACCAATAGGAATACTTACCTCACTTTAAGGGGATACTTACCTCTAAAAATCACAAGAAAACCACCTGTATGTCATGGCAGCCTGAAGAAGTCCCAAGAAGCGGACGAAACGTCGCGAGCGAACGCCACCTGACATACAAGAGAGAGAACATAACATGAGAAAAGGAGGACCCACATATTTATACTTCATATAACAAAGGCGAACCAGTCTAATATAACTCAGATAGTGAGATTATAAAACCTCTTTTGAGAAGATGGGGACGGAGAGCTGGCCATCCACAGTGGTGGCGAGTGCACTTTGGGGGCCTCCACTTAGGTGGAGACCCCCACCCCAACCCAAACCTAACCAGCCAGGGCCTCCTGTGGATCAATGGTCAGTGCTCCTACCCATGCTAAGCTATAATAAGCTAACCCAGTCTTAATCCCATCTAACCCCAGCCCATATATTTCTGAACTAACCCTAACCAATTGGACCCTAACTAAGCCCCCTTGAGGCCCTAACCCCAAATCCTAGGCCCTATTCAAATCTAGTCCCCACTCTGGCTCCAAAATACTGGCCTTAATTTATCTTTAAACCTCAGTGAAGGACATTCTAAGCTCATATAATGGATGAAGCCACTAAATAAAGTAGGCATTTAAATCCCATGGATGAAGTGTAGCCATTAAAGGGAGGCACACATACCCAGTGAACAATGTGTTAATCATAGATATGAACACTATTTAAATTAAAGGCAAAGAATTGGAACCAGAAACAAAGGATTTTAATTTGAAAAAGACATGGGAAATGGCAGTTGGAGAAAGTCACTACAATGGAGGAATAACACGAATTTTCAGAAAGGGAGGGGCTCAGAGTACAAAAGGGAGCAGCGGACATTTTGAATTCAGTTTGGCACGGCCCTCTGAGGGAGCCACATCTCCCCAGAGGGGCTCATAGTTAGGGATACTCACCTCAACTAAATTAAATACTTACCTCAAATAAATTAAATACTTACCTCAACTTAAAGGAATACTTACCTCAACTAAAGGGGATACTTACCTCAACCAATAGGAATACTTACCTCACTTTAAGGGGATACTTACCTCTAAAAATCACAAGAAAACCACCTGTATGTCATGGCAGCCTGAAGAAGTCCCAAGAAGCGGACGAAACGTCGCGAGCGAACGCCACCTGACATACAAGAGAGAGAACATAACATGAGAAAAGGAGGACCCACATATTTATACTTCATATAACAAAGGCGAACCAGTCTAATATAACTCAGATAGTGAGATTATAAAACCTCTTTTGAGAAGATGGGGACGGAGAGCTGGCCATCCACAGTGGTGGCGAGTGCACTTTGGGGGCCTCCACTTAGGTGGAGACCCCCACCCCAACCCAAACCTAACCCTAACCCATTCTCCTGACCCTAACCCTAACCTCATACCCTATTCCTAACCTTAACCTCATACCCACCTGCAGTCCTAAACCTAACCCTAATTAACCACTTGCCCATCTTTTTTCTAACCCTAACCATAAATGTAACCATTATTTTTTCTAATTCTAACCCTAACCGTAATTTTTGTACGAACTTTTGATAACCCTAACCGGATACATAATTTCTAACCTCTAACCCCAAATTTAATTTCATACTTATTTTCGTTGGTTTAAAAATAAATTTATGATATAGGGTACATTTAAAAATTACTTTATGATGTATGGTGTTTATAAAAATAATTTTTGTGATGTACAGGGTAGTTAAAAATCATTTTTGTGATGTGTGGTGTATTTAAGAATCATTTTTGTGATGTATGGTGCATTTAAAAATCATTTAAGGATGTATGATATATCTAAAAATAATTTTATGAGGTATGGTACATTTAAAAATCATTTCATGATGTATAATTGCATTTAAAAATATTTTATGATGTATAAGTACATTTTATAATAATAATAATTTTTTTTGGGGATATTTCTAAGTTAAATTCATGTAAGTATAAGTGTATATAGTTAAAAAAATGTGTTCCGAAGTGATTAGATGTATGCCACGAACTTTTCGAAGGCCAGAGTTTTTTTAAAAAAAAGGAGGCGGAGTTTTGTGTAGGTATATAAGGGAGGAGCGAGGGAGAGAGCTCATTTCTCCTTCGATCCTCGAACAGGCAACAGCTCCGGCCTACCTGCAGAGAGAAGAGAGAGTGTTATTTGTGTGCTTTAGCCTGAAGAAGACCTACCTAGAGGTCGAAACGTTGTTTTTGCACACCTTCTTTTGTTCATTGTTTTTTGTTTTATAAAAATAAATATTTTTTGTTGAAGTTTAAAAAAGGCTCTCTTTTATTTATTTCACTTCGGATTTTTTTCTTGGATTTTCCTTCCGGATTTTTGGAAGTGTTTTTGTTTAATTTCAAAGTCGACCATGGATGGCTGGACAGAGGTCCGTTATGGGAGACGCCGCCAGCGTCCCCGCCAGCCACCCTGGGACCGGGGTTACGGGAGGTCCGAGGGTTGGATGGACCGTGCACCCTCCTTCCCCTTTCGGAGGGAGACAGTTCCCTTCCCTAACCCTAACCCTAACCCTAAAATCCTCCTCCTCCCCTATAAAGCTCTTCATGGTCAGGCCCCTTCATATCTTAAAGAGCTCATAGTACCCTATTACCCCTCTAGAACACTACGTTCTCTGAATGCTGGGCTACTTGTGGTTCCTATAGTCTCTAAAAGTAGAACAGGAGCCAGAGCCTTCAGTTACCAAGCTCCTCTCTTGTGGAACCAGCTTCCATTTGTGGTTCGGGAGGCAGACACCCTCACCACATTCAAGAGTAGGCTTAAGACATTCCTCTTTGATAAAGCTTATAGTTAGGGCTGGATCAGGTGAGTCCTGAACCATCCCTTAGTTATGCTGCTATAGGCCTAGACTATCGGGGGATTTCCCATGGTGCACTGAGCTACTCTCTTCCTCTCTCTTTCTGCACTCATTCATGTCCCTTTAATGCATGTTACTAACTCCACTTCTTCCCCGGAGTTCTTGTGCTTTCTCGTCTCGCAGGTTCTCATGGATCCTGGTGGAGCATCCTGCCATGGTCCTGCTTGACTGCCATTGCCAATACTGTTGTTGCTGTGCACCTGTCTGTCTGTCTGTCGCTCTCTCTCTCTCTCTCTCTCTCTCTCTCTCTCTCTCTCTCTCTCTCTCTCACCCCAACTGGTCGAGACAGACGACCACCCACCTAGAGCCGGAGGATCTGTCCTAGGTTTCTGCCTTTTAACAGGCAGTTTTTCCTTGCCCTTGTCGCCAAGTGCTTGCTCATGGTGGTACTGTTGGGTCTCTGTAATTAATGTTAAAGAGTTCAGTCTAGACCTGCTCTATTTGAAAAGTGTCCTGAGATAACTTCTGTTATGAATTGGCGCTATACAAATAAAATTGAATTGAATTGAATCATCCTGCTAGGAGTAGAACATAAAAGTATAAAACGTGATACTTCCTGTTGCCACTAGGTGGCGCTCTGACTATTACCGAATATCATCACATAGACATGTTCAGGGCGAGACTCTTATCGAACATGTGAAGTTTCGTTGCAGTCGGATCATGTACGCAGAAGTTATGACAAATCACTCTTTCATGGCGAAGGTTTGAAATTGGATGCCACGGGATGCCACGCCACGGGCACAATGTTGGACGAAAAAAACTGACTGCACTTACCAATTTTGAAGTAGATCCAATAAAACCTGTAGGAGGAGTTAGTTAAAATAGAAGCCCTTAAATGCCAAAAATGACATCACAGTGTGACATTCGTTGAAATGGCCAACTTTGAAGGCACGCCACGGACACGCTCTTCAACGTACAGTCAATAATAGCACAACTTGTAATCAGCAACATTATTCAAGAGTACTGTAAAGTTTTGAAGCAGATCTGATAAATTCCATAGGAGTTTGTTTGTTCAAATACAAGACCACGGACTTCAAAATGGCCAAATTTGACGGCATGCCACGGACACGCCCTTTACAGCGTTCATTCAGCACCATTTTGTGACTGTACTGACCAATTTTGAAGCAGATCCCAGAAATTCCCTAGGACGAGTTTGTTCAAATGCAAGGCGAAAAAGTCAAAATGACCACAAAATGATGAGAATTAAAAATTGAAATATCAGACTTCCTGTGGGTTTCTGGGCATGGGTCCAAGAGGCTTTTCTGCTTCTTTTATCATGATACACATGCGTAGCAATTGTCGTACATGTGGGCCTTACATGTCTTGGGGGCTGATTCTGGGGGGCGTCGCCCGTGCACAGGGACAATGTCATATCAATATTTTTGCTACGTTTGAATTTTGTGCAAATCTTCATTCCATTTTGAGAATGTTGCGGGGGCCAAATGTGCGGTTGAACTTCCAAAGGTATAATAATAATAATTCCAAGAGGAACAATAGGGTCTTGCACTTTCAGTGCTCGATCCCTAATTAAAGCTGCAAGCAGCGATGAACGGGCCCTTGCACCCCTTGCCAGTCGGGGCCTGTGGCACGTAAATTTCGTGTAAATCAAACAATGTTCATTTCACAAGGCTTATTTCCTGTTGCCAGTAGGTGGCGCATCGACTACGGTCCTGAACTGTCATGCATGCATCTCTCCTCAGGCCGAGACTCTCTTCAAAAAATTTCATGTAAATCAGATGATGTTTGTGACACAAGGTTTACTTTCTCTGGCCAGTAGGTGGCACAATAACGGTGACTCTTTATTGCCATGTAGATGTGTTTGTGCCAGGTCCCTTATCAACCATGTGAAATTTCATGTAAGTCAGATGATGTTTGTTTCACAAGATTTACTTCCTGTGGCCAGTAGGTGGCGCAATAACTGTGAACCCTAAATTGCATATGGATGTGTCCAGGCAGGGGCTCTTATCAAACGTGAAGTTCGGGTCAGATTCAACCATGTACAGTGGAGTTAAAGCAACTTGATGTTTTGTGGTGAGACAAATTCGCCACACCACCACGGCCAAACTATTTGACTGAGGATAAAACTTTGATCATATTATCATATGATAATGATAATGATAATAATAATAATGATAATAATAATAATAATAATGAAGAAGAAGAGAATAAAAAGAAAAGAAAATGTGTCCTCAATGGGGGGTGGTAGTGGGTAAAAAATCATAAAAAACGCCTACTGTTTACATGAGCTTTGTGGTAGTAATAGTTCTAGTTTACGACTGTTTGCTTACAATTTACTTTTACCTGTTCATTTGATATGTGGACAACGTAACAAATAGATGGAGGGGGTGAATCTGATGAAATAAGTTCAAGTCTCTTTCAAAATATCAGTTATTTCATGGAAATTATATGATCCAATATGGCCGTCACCATATGACGTCATAATATGCAAATTAGCTGGGAAAATTGACTACCTAGATAAACTTTAGGTCATTCTCAATATTTGTCTGATTTACACTTTGTCTCTATCTCAAAGCACTTTCAAGCCAGAGCCTCCAGAAATTTAGATGTCAAAATCTAGTATTTTTCAAAAAAAAACCCCCCCGGGGGTGGGTGGGTTAAAATAACACTTTCCAAACAACAAAAAAAAAAAAAAAATTTATGGGGGTTTTTTTGGGGGGGGGGGGTTTTTTTTTGGGGGGGGGGAGAATATTTTTTTTTGTGCCCCGGGGGGGAAAAAAAAAATACCCTTATTAAAATTTTTTTTTTTTGGGGTGGGGGCGGGGTTTTTGGGGTTTGGGGAAGGGGGGCCCCAAAAAATATGGGGGGGGGGGGGGCCCAAATTTTAAAATGGTGGAAAAAATTCCACTTTTAGGTAAAGCCAGGCAAAAAAGACCCCTTTTTCTTAAAAAACCCCCCCCCCCAACCCTAACCCTAACCCTAACACCTTTCCCAGTAGCCTTACCCTGAACCTAACCACTCCCACACCTGCCTACACACAACCAACCACCTCAGACACTCCAAAACAGTCAACATACAAACCTGTCCCAATCCACTCCAAATGGCCCCAAACGTGCTCCTAAACACTTTCTGAAAAATCCCATACTAGGGCTGACACTTTGAAATTTTCCAACAACCAGTCGCCCCATTGGCAATGAATGGACACACTCAAACGGGAATAACTCCGGAACCGAACGTCGCAGACACTTGGAAACGCGCTCCGCCTGCCATAATCCGACCCTTCTGAACACGCAGGACTTGTCCCCGAGTCTCTACGACCTACGGTTGCCGAGATACAAGGATTTTCACCTCTATTTCCGGAATTACGCCCACTTCCGGTTATCACCGGAAGTCGAGACTGACACCCAAAGAAGCGGAAGGAAAAAATGAACAGATTGAACCTGCTTTGAACTCTCTACAACCTTCCTGTGAGGAGAAACATGCTCATTAGACCAATGTCTAATGTTGCACTCATCCCTATTCCCTATCGGGTAACCCTAACCCTAGCTTCCAAATGGCTGGCTGGCAGGCACGCTGATGACAGACATGTCTATCACTCCAACTAACACCTTTCCCATTAGCCTTACCCTGAACCTAACCACTCCCACACTTGCCTACACACAACCAACCACCTCAGACACTCCAAAAAAGTCAACATACAAACCTGTCCCAATCCACTCCAAATGGCCCCAAACGTGCTCCTACACACTTTCTGGGTTAGGGTTAGCCTAGTCCTGAACCTAACCTTCACTCAATTTTAAACCCTAACTCTAACCCCTTTATTAATAAACAGGTTAAAACAAAAGACAAAAAAGTTTTAATTCATTTCTTTTACATACAACCATTAATAACAATAATAATAATAAATATATTCATTCATTCCATCAACAACAATGTTAAAAATACTTAAGGAGATAATATAATATGATACTATTTTATATACATTAAAATTTATATTAACAATAATAAATAATAATTATAAATATTTTTATCATTAATTAAATATTTACATTAATCTCTATAACAATTTTATCATAAAATATATACAGACCCTATCGAATAATTGCATATTACCTTTAAAACCTGTTTATTTGGGAAGTGTTCTTAAAACTAAATTCAGAAATTGTAACTCAAAAAAGAAAAAAAGGGGGAGGGTATAAATAGGACATGAGGGAGCTCCGGTCATTTCTCACTTGACTGCCGAAGGAGCTACATCTCAGAAAGCCATCGGAGACTTAGCCATTTTTTAGTGTGCCTGCCTGAAGAAGACCCATCTGGGTCGAAACGTCGTGTTTTGGCACACCTTCCTTACTTTGTTTATATACATATTTTTTATATATATATACATTTTCTTTATACATTATAAACAGCATTTTTGTTTTTTATACAAACAGTTCTTTTACGGGAATTATCCTTTCTCTTTAGAAAGCGCCTTTAGTTGTTTGGTTTCTACTTTATTTCCTAACTACATACATTTTATTTACATATTTACACATTCACAATCCCAGCCCAGATGGCTGAAGACAGGTGGCACGTGGTGCGCAACAAACGCCACCGCACCTATCCACCACGTAGGGACCGGGGATATCAGGGTTTTCGTGGGTGGACGGACCGTGCTCCCCCTGTCTCCTCCGGGAGTAGGGCTCAGTTCCCTCACCCTAACCCTTTAATCCTGACCGAGGAGCGCCACTCGCCGGATTTTTCCGCTCCTCTCCGCCACCCGCCGGAGCTCTTCCGATCCTCTCCGCCACCCCCGTTACGGGTCCGAAACGCAACCACGCGTTCTCAGCATGTCTTTCAGGCATAACCCAGACAGGGGACGACAAGGGACGGGATGGAGGCCGCCACAACAACACCACCAGCAGCGGCCCGGAGGCAGATGGAATCAGGTAGGCGCTTCCTCATATGGTCATTATCACGGGGGTGAAGGTGGTGGGCCCCGGCTTGAACGAGGCCGGGGGAGAACAGATAGGCCCACAGCTATTCATCATAGGACCCCACACTACCACACATACCACACACACAACACAGAGCCACAAATAGGGAAAAAGTCACACACAGAACACACATCACAACCAGTTCACCCACCAGACAGGCGCTGGATATTAACACCAGAGCACTAGCCAACATCATTTCAAATTAATACAAATCATACATCACCTGAATATTGTGAGGGAAGCAATCCAAACTGGAAACTTCCCCCAGGGAATGATGAGGCAGGTGACCAAACTGGCTCTTTTTTATAAAACCAGCATCACCATCTATAGAAACAACACAGTCAGTAAAACAAAACACAAACAATTGGATGAAGGAGAACATGCATATCCTACACAAACACTATACAGACACACTAGCCACACTGCTAACTACACCAGGCGACCAATTAGCACTAAAAGTAGCTGCTAACTGGGCCCACAGACGCTATGGGGATAGACTAGACCCAGACACAATCAAACAAGCTGAAAGTTACCTTTTGGATACAGGTTCTGTTCCAGGCACCCCCTCTCCCTCTTCATCCCCTTGTCAATCAGATATTGGCAATTTCTCCCTTCATTTCACTGACTCTAACCCTTCTCCTCCTTGCTCTCCCCGAACTAACCATTTTCTTTCACAGCCTGTGGATTTAATATGTGTTACAGAGAACTTAATACAGCACAGGGAGGAGAGACACACTGCCGCAGCAGGAGCCCTGGACTTCCCTGACCTCTCCACTGGTGGGCGCCCCCAGCCTACTAACAGAAAAAATAGATTAAAAAAGACAGAAACACACATACAAGTTGAAAACACCACACACAGCCTAAACATCAATCAACCACACACACGGGAACACAGGTTGAGCCCAATACAGGGCCCACACAACACCAACCTACAGTAGTGTTGTGCTGAATGGGGTAGCTCAGTCTCGAGGTCGGGCACCGAGGCCCCTCCCTGGCAGAGGGGGGACCCAACAGCCCATAAGGGAGAGACTTTCATCATCAGTCCCCCCGCTCGGCGCCACTCCTGTCTCTCCTCCTCCCCTTCTCCTCAGGGTCAACATACAAAAACACAAACAGACTAACTCATTACCCACTTCCCCTAACACCCCTAACACCCCGGAGGACACAGGACGCCACGGGCCCCTGGATTCGCTGTCAGCCTGAAAAGAACAAAAACATCCTCTTTCATAAAACAAACATTGATCAGGACACCCATCCTCGCAGTAGCACACCTACCTGCACTGCTGGTGAACTCGGCCTGGTGGCAATGGCAGAGGGCACCGTAGACACCTTGGTGCCCCTCAACTCGGTCCGCACTGACTGGGAGGCTGCGTCCCCAGCCACGGTGGCGGCTCCTCAGCTCAATGGGGTAACTGAAAACAACACAGGGGTAGAAATGATGAGAGAACAAGGTCATAAAGTCCAAATGACAGACCCTCATTACAACTCTGAACTCCCCTCAGAACATCCTAACTCACACCAGCTGGGAGCACGCGCCAAGGTCTTCGCTCCTCCCACCAGACTTGCGGATACAAGCCTGACCCTTGAACCCACCTGCCACCGGGCCGATAGTAACCGCAAACTAATAGATAGGTATTTAAAAGTAACAAACCAATACTCATACTGGGTGATTCAAACATCAAACGAATCCCCAAATTTTCACATCAGGACATTCAGGCTGACAGCTATCCAGGGGCCATTTTGTACCAGTTTGGCAGAATGTTAGGAAAAACACCAGCCAATAAGGAGACAAAGGTGGTGATCCTCTCGGTGGGCATTAATAACCGGGACAAAGAGCCACACAAAACATCTCTCAAACTACTGAGACATATGCTGAAAATGGCCAGCTCGGCCTTCCCAAATGCAGACATCAGGGTCCCGGTGATTAATTACTCATCAGAGTTATCTACACAACACAAATACAACCTGAGCATAATGAATGCATTTATCACATCTAGTCCACATCACCTGACAGCACTACCAGAGAGAATGTTCAGGACTCAATCCGACAACATCCACTGGACGCCAGAGACAGCCAAGGGGATCCTCAACCACTGGTGCGAGCAACTTGGTTTAAACTTGTAAATTCCTTTTATCCCTGCTCATCGACACAGCAACCTCTAGGGACCCCAGTCCACCCACCTGCAAAAACAGTCGACTTATCATGGGGTCTCGAGCCAACATTCTCAACCTATCCACCATCTACACACCAACAGCAGCACAGATCAGCCTGTTAGAGAGGGGTTTATCTTTCATTCCTACACCAACACATACATGTTTTGAAACACTTAAGAATGACATACATACATACCACAGGAGAATCAAACTCACAGAACACTTTCAAAACAAAAATACCACTCACTTACCATTTACAGCCCCCTCAACTTGGGAGCCAACATGGAGTTCACTCCATGACACCACCAAGGACCTCATTAGATCAGACAACCAGGTGCTGACCCACTGGACTGATGCTGTGGACCGTGCAGGTAATCTCTCTGCTGAGGAAAGAAATGCTCTCACCACACTCACTAAGCAAAAACATATTATCCTAAAATCAGCAGACAAAGGATCTAAAATAGTTATTATGGATAAAAAACAAT
Organism: Dicentrarchus labrax; assembly: GCF_905237075.1. Taxonomy (NCBI): domain Eukaryota; kingdom Metazoa; phylum Chordata; class Actinopteri; family Moronidae; genus Dicentrarchus; species Dicentrarchus labrax. The sequence continues at coordinate 23,151,970 of NW_026136712.1, read as the reverse complement.
ACATACTAGAAGCATATAGACAATTGAATAACCCATTACATTATAAACCCATTACAAACAGTATACAACCTCAGACACAACTTAATATTAAATTAATACTACAAAACCTCTACACAAAGGGCTACATAAAAGCCAGGCAGAGAGATTACCTGTACGGTTCCGCAGACCCTCGTCCTAGGCAATTTTACCTGCTTCCAAAAATCCACAAGGACCCCAGCACCTGGACAGTGGGTCACCACTACGCACCAGCGTATGCAAACATCTACATGAGCGAGTAGGAGAAAGAAGCCTTAACCAAATGCACATTACAACCATCATTCTATTTCCGTTACCTGGATGACATCATTGGTGCATGGCCACATGACCCTAACACATTTCAAAACTTTATTGACACACTTAACGGGCACCACTCATCAATCAAAGTTAAATATGAGCTAAGTGACACACACACACACATTTTCTAGACACTACAGTTTATTTTCAACACAGTCAACGGTTATAAAAAACTTTTAACCAAACCTACAGACACACATGCTCTATTACACAAACACAGTTATCATCCCAAACACACATAAAAGAATAGTCAAATCACAAATCATTCGGTTTTTTAGAATCTGCTCAGAAACAAAACACTTACAGGAGGCAATAAACACACTTTTCAGTAGTCTCAGAACAAGAGGATACAGCAGACGGTTCCTCAGGACAATAAAAAACTCCACACTGTCCGCGCTCGATCCCACTCACTCTGACCATGTGTCCCTGGACCTGTCCGTTAATCAATCATCCACGGCTTTTACAACTTACATAACATCAGGAAGGCTGAGCTGGAAACTCATTTAGTAAAACATTTCCAAATACACCCAATCAGCAATCTCATCATTTTTGGCGTGGAAAATAACCCTTACTGGAGCCCGGGACAGAGAAAGAGAGCAGAGGGAATCTGGATTCACAAACTCAACACCAGGAACCCATTTGGCTTAAATGAAAGAATTATTTATCATAATAATCTGTAACTTATTTCCTCCACAGCCATGGACATACCCTAGACAGTAACGGGAAAATTTAATTAACTATCATTAACTCATAATAAAATACAACAATAAGACAACTTTTCACTTTTGTCTGGTCTTGTGTCTTTTTATTTATTTAAAATATATCATAAATCATATCTACAAGAATGTAATATTTCTGTACATAAATGGCTTACATGCTTTTACTGTGAAAATCCAGTCCATCACCAGTTCCACAGGCGCTCGTCCTGGGTTGCACCTGCGCACAGGACAAAACACACTTTTGACTAACAGGAAAAAACAAATCTCCTGGGCATATATGATTGTGCATTCCTTGATTTTGTTCTGTGGTTTGTAATTTATTTTCCTTTGTTTTATTCATTTCTGGCCGTTTAGCATCCACTCTGACTTGCAATGACAAAACCTTTTTCTCAATTTATTTCCAGGAAGGCGGGTGGACCGCAACAGACCGCACACTCCCAGGCCAGTGCACCCTTGCCTACCTGGCCTTACCAACCATATTCTCCTCTAACCTAACCCTAAACAGCATTTGAATTTTTTTAAGAGGTTATTATTATAACACGGCCCTTTTAGATGACCAAGCTTTTAAAACTGTTTAAGTTTTTTTGGGAATCCCACAGAGAGAGCAGGCCTGCCTTTACTAACACACAGATAAAACAGCTTTGCCAGCAGTTCACTCGCGGTGTCACTACAGACTTAACCCGGTCCATGAAAGATCTGGAGACGCAGGTGGTGGAGCTGCAGACTTTAGCAGACTCTACAGCAAATTGAGGGCTTTTAGACTCCCTCAAGTCAAAAAAGTTGGCCATAGCCAACCTGCTGGGTGTCTCAGCACAGGGGGCTCTGGGCAGAGCTCCAGGCATGAATGGCCTTCCTGCTGACTTTTATAAGTCTTTCTGGTCCATAATAGGACCAGATCTGCTAGAGGTGATCAATGAAAGCCTAAAGACCGGCAGACTGCCTCTGAGCTGCAGGAGGGCCGCAATAACCCTGCTGCCTAAAAAGGGATGGATGCACGGATTATAAGATCCTGTCCAAAGCTCTGGCCCTTAGACTGAGAGAGGTCATGGTGTCCATCATCCACCCTGACCAGACCTACTGTGTGCCTGGCAGGCTCATCAGTGACAACGTCACTTTAATTCGAGACGTTTTGGAACTCTCCAGTTCATTGGGCATAGAGACTGGTCTGATTTAAGTAGACCAAGAAAAGGCTTTTGACCGGGTTGAACACCAGTACCTGTGGCAGACTCTGGCTGCTTTTGGGTTCAACCCTGGTTCCATAGCCATGGTCCGGGTTCTCTATAGTGACATTGCGAGCATTCTGAAAATTAACGGCGGGCTGAGCGCACTATTTGGGATCCAGAGAGGGGTAAGGCAGGGCTGGTCTCTCTCTGGGATGTTATATTCGGTAGCCATCGAGCCAAGACTCCACAAACTTAGAGCTAAACTTACAGGTGTGTATTTCCCCCAGTGTCCCGTGTCTTTTAAACTGTCTGTGTAAGCTTATGATTTCATTGTTTAAGTTAATTTACAACAAGATATCGACATTTTAACTGACACTGTGAAAGATTTTGGTTTTATTTCATCTGCTGGAGTGAAGCAGGGGAAAAGCGAGGCTCTGATGGCGGGAGGGGAGATGGGGGGGTGGCTCAGGCTGGTGGCCTACAATGTAAAAAAGGAGGATTCAAATATCTTCCTCGGGGATGAGACCAACACAAATAAAAACTAGGACAATGTCCTGGAGCAGGTCAAAGGTCGGCTGGAGAAGTGGAGGTGGCTACTCACTAAAATGTCATATAGAGGCTGAACCTTAATAGCCTATAACCTGGTCTCATCCTCCTTGTGGCACCGGCTGGCCTGTGTCGATCCTCCGGTTTCTCTCCTGTCTAAAATTCAGTCGGTTTTAGTTGATTTTATTTGGGACAAGTTGCACTGGGTCCCACAGAGTGTCCTGTTTTTACCTAAAGAGGAGGGGGGCAAGGCCTAGTCCATCTGGCCAGCAGGGGTGCGGCTTTCCGCCTCCAGTTTATCCAAAGATTACTGACCGGGCCAAAGGACACTCTGTGGAGACCCCTGTCCCGCTGCATTCTGCAGGGTTTTAACAGACTGGGTCATGATTTTAATTTGTTTTTAATAAACATACCGAACATGAGCACATCTCCTCTGCGTGCTATTTATAAAAGTGTTTTTAGAGTGTAATCCTCCAAGAGCCGGTCCTGTGTGGGACCCGCCTGGACCTTACCAGCTCTGCAGGTCAGGGTCTGGCCACGAGACTGCAGACTGCGGGGGTTGTTATTCTGGGGCAGGTGGTGGCACTGACTGGACCCCGGATAGATGAGCCCTCTGGACTCGCTGCCCGGCTGGAACTGACGTCAGTGAGGGTCACACAAAAACTCTTAGAACACTGAAAACAGAGACTCACAGGACACGAGCGCCTGCTTTTAAACTCTTCTTTTAATCCAACAGTGACTGATGACGATCCTTTTCCTGCCATTTTCCTGGCCCCGGATTTTAAAGACTGCTCTGGGATTTCAATGGAATATACACACCTCGCACCACTGGATGGTACCACAAGAAAAACATTTTACAGAATATTTGTGAAAGCAATAAACAGAACAAAACTAGACAAGAGACATGACACTCCATGTAGGAGATATCTGCAGCTGGCTCGTGCAGCCAGACCTGAGTGGAGGTCCTTCTACAAGCCTCCACTCTCAAAAAGACATGCAGACATTCACTGGAGAGTCCTCCATGGGGCCATGGCAGTGAACTCTTTTGTGTCCACTATAAACCCGGCAGTAGAGGACAAGTGTCCTTACTGTGACCAAAGAGAGACTGTGTTTCACTGTTTTTATGAGTGTCTTCGTCTTTTACCCTTGTTTCTTTTTTACAAACTGTTTTTACCAAGCAGTTTTTTATTCTGGGTTTTAAATACACACGCCAACACAAGAACAAATGCCAGCTTTTAAACTTTGTTTTAGGGTGGGCCAAGATGGCGGTGTATTTTAGCCGGAGGAGGAAGGTGGAGCATGGTTTTATTGTTGAACCTGTCACTGTGTGTATCAATATGATGAAGTGAACTCCTCATTGATTTTATTTATTACAAAGCAGCAGGAGATCTGGACTCGTTCCAGCAGGTTTCGGTGTTTTAATCAGGTGTTGTGTTCTGTGGAAAACCACACACTGCAGTTTGGAGATGTGCTCATGTGAATGAAGTATTTATTTATTAATTTATTTATTTACTCTGAGGAGTAAGAGTGGGGATGTTTAAATATGTTATGCGCTCTCTCTCTCTCACGACCACATTTCCCTGCAGCGTGGAGGAAATTGGCCTCGCTGTGGGGGAAAATGTCAGACTTAAATTGATCGCTCAGATGAACGGTGCCGTGGTCATTTTCCTGGATTGGGTGGAGAGGGTGAACCAGCTCGTCGAGACAGGAATCACTGTGAAAGACACCCTTGTGCAGGTGCTGCCTTTGTCACAGCCAGCGACAATGGTAGTCCTGTCGAATGTTCCCCCCTTCATTTCTGTTTTAAAGAGTTCAGTCTAGACCTGCTCTATCTGAAAAGTGTCCTGAGATAACTTCTGTTATGAATTGGCGCTATACAAATAAAATTGAAAATTGAATTGAATTTCTGATTTCTGAGTTTTTCAGCAGGGAGCTGTCCAGACACGGGAACATAGTGTCCCTGATCCGCAAAATCCTGTCTGGATGTAAGTCTCCCTTGCTGAAGCACATCCTGTCTCACAGGAGACAGCTCTATATGATGCTGACCAAACAGGATGAAGAGCTTAACCTCAGATTCCTGGTCAAAGTAGATGATTATGAGTATGTTATTTTTGCCTCTTCATCTGTGATGAAGTGTTTCGGTTGTGGAGGGGAGGGACACACAGTGAGGTCCTGTCCAGGGAGCAGTGGCCCGGCTCCGCCCGGTTCGGGGGGCTCCACCGGCACCACTTGGCAGGCGGCCCTGGCGGCGGGGGAGCCTTTGGGGCTGCCTCCTGCCATGGGGTTGGTCGCCTTGTCTGAGCGGTCGATTACAGATCCACAAACTTTAAAGGAGAAAGGTGCTGATGTGTCCGACCTACAGCACACGGTAAGTAGCACAGAAACACTGGGTGTCAGTGTGAATGAGATGGGTGAGAGGAGTGGTAACGGTGTGAGACAGGGCAGAAGGAGGGGGGAGGAAGGGACATAGAGGCGATGGAGATGAATGGAATTGGTATGGATGAGCAGGGGAAAGAGAGTGGTGTGTGTGAGATGAGTGAACAGGTGAAGGAGAAGGCCGGTGAGGAAGAAGGGTTGACAGGTGGAGAAAAAGAGGGTGAAAAGGATGTAGGAGGCAGTGGAGGACAAGAGGACAAGGGAAAAGACAGTGGGCTATGGAGTGAGCAAGTGGAGGAGGAAGCAGAGACATCTGTAAAACAAAAAGCTACTAAGCGAAGAAGAAAGTACCGAATCACAACAGATGCGAAAAGCAGCAAAGTGGTGGAGGGGAAGCAAACCAGAAATAATTCAGACAGTGAGAGTGATGAGTGGATGTCAGATAATAGTGATTTTCCAACCATGAGCAACAGCCAAGAAAAAAAAACTGTATAGTCCTGATAAAATTAAAACGTTTTTACAACAAACAAAAAAACAACATAGTGTTAAACTAGAGGACCATTTTCTAGACATTGGTCTGTTTTATTTATCTGCAAAAGCCAGCATGAGTAAATGAGAAGAGGCTGGAATAACTGAACAAGAAGTGTACAGACTGAAGAAACTGGTGCAGAAAGCAAAAGCAATAATAGATGATAGAAAAGGCAGTTATGTTGGTTTTATTTAATTTATTTGTTTTTGTCCCAGTTTTTAACATCTTACTCATTATGGATGTTTTTAAACTAGGTGTTTTAAATGTAAATGGTGCAAGAGATGCAAGGAAACAAGCTTTTATCTTTGACACAGCCATAGAGAAAAAAATAGGTGTTCTTTTTTTCAAGAAACCCACAGTGATTTTAAAAATGACGCTGAGTGGAAGAGGGAATGGGAAGGGGAGATGGTTTTAAGCCACCACACGTCTGTTAGTGGAGGAGCGGGGTTCCTCTTCTCAAAAACTTTTAAACCCAACTCCCTTGAGGTCCAACATTTTATTGATGGCAGGTTGCTTTTGACCAGAGCTCAGTTCAACCATTTGAAAGCTGTTTTTAATCAACATTTATGCCCCAACAGCTGGTGCGGAGAGGAAGCAGTTTTTTTTTAAAGTTAATGATGTTTTAAATGGGTGTGCTGCGGAGGATTTTTTATTCTTGGGTGGGGATTTTAACTGTACGGAAGATGCAGCATTAGATCGCAATCATGCAGAGCCTCATCCAGCCTCTCAGCACGTCTGAAAGCAGCTGGTCCACACTCATGGCCTGGTGGACGTGTGGAGAAAGATGCACCCAGACTCCAGACAGTATACCTGGTCCCACTTCAGAGAGAGTAGGTTCTCCTTAGCCAGACTTGATCGTAATGCCAGAGGAGCCTATTACTCAGCACTAATAGAAGAAAATAAGAATAACCCTAGGTTCCTCTTCAGCACTGTAGCCAGGCTGACAGAGAGTCACAGCTCTATTGAGCCACATATAAACTTAAGTAGCAACGACTTCATGAGCTTCTTCTATAATAAAATTATTACTATTAGAGAAAAAATTAATCACCAACTGCCATCAACAGTTATCAGTGGCTCTCCAAGTTCAGGGACTTCTGTCAATGTAAACTTAACATTATTAGGAATCACTCCATTAACTTTCACTGTTATGCAGATGATACACAGTTATATCTATCGATCAAGCCCTATGAAATTAATAAATTATCTAAATTACAAACATGTCTAAAGGACATAAAATCCTGGATGACCTGCAATTTTCTGATGTTAAACTCAGAAAAAAACGAAATTCTTGTTCTTGGCCCCAAAAACCTTAGAGACTCACTGTCTAAAGATATAGTTACTCTAGATGGCATTAACTTGGCCTCTAGCACCACTGTCAGGAATCTTGGAGTTATCTTTGATCAGGATTTGTCATTTAACTCCCACATAAAGCAGACCTCTAGGACTGCCTTCTTTCATCTACGTAATATTACAAAAATTAGACACATCCTATCACAGACAGATGCAGAAAAACTAATCCATGCATTTGTTACTTCAAGGCTGGATTACTGCAACTCTTTATTATCAGGTTGCCCCAATAAGTCCATTAAAATGCTCCAATTAATTCAGAACGCTGCAGCACGAGTACTGACAGGAACTAGAAAAAGAGATCACATCTCTCCTGTACTAGCTTCTCTGCATTGGCTCCCTGTAAAATGTAGAATAGAATTTAAAATCCTCCTCCTCACCTTTAAAGCTCTTCATGGTCAGGCCCCTTCATATCTTAAAGAGCTCATAGTACCCTATTACCCCTCTAGAACACTACGTTCTCTGAATGCTGGGCTACTTGTGGTTCCTATAGTCTCTAAAAGTAGAACAGGAGCCAGAGCCTTCAGTTACCAAGCTCCTCTCCTGTGGAACCAGCTTCCAGTTGTGGTTCGGGAGGCAGACACCCTCACCACATTCAAGAGTAGGCTTAAGACATTCCTCTTTGATAAAGCTTATAGTTAGGGCTGGATCAGGTGAGTCCTGAACCATCCCTTAGTTATGCTGCTATAGGCCTAGACTATCGGGGGATTTCCCATGGTGCACTGAGCTCCTCCCTTCCTCTCTCTTTCTGCACTCATTCATGTCCCATTGATGCATGTTACTAACTTCACTTCTTCCCCGGAGTTCTTGTGCTTTCTCGTCTCGCAGGTTCTTGTCGATCCTGGTGGAGCCTCCTGCCATGGTCCTGCTAGATTGCCATTGCCAATACTGTTGTTGCTGTGCACCTGTCTGTCTGTCTGTCTGTCGCTCTCTCTCTCTCTCTCTCTCTCTCTCTCTCTCTCACCCCAACTGGTCGAGACAGACGACCACCCACCTAGAGCCGGAGGATCTGTCCTAGGTTTCTGCCTTTTAACAGGCAGTTTTTCCTTGCCCTTGTCGCCAAGTGCTTGCTCATGGTGGTACTGTTGGGTCTCTGTAATTAATGTTTTAAAGAGTTCGGTCTAGACCTGCTCTATTTGAAAAGTGTCCTGAGATAACTTCTGTTATGAATTGGTGCTATACAAATAAAATTGAATTGAATTAATCCTGCTGTTTTTAGTAAATGACCTTTTTGTGATCTCTGTGAGACTGTTTTCCACATGTTTACTGTATGCAGCAGGCTCATGGAGATTTTTTCGGTTTTAACATTGGTTTTTAATCTTTTTAACAGAGAAGGGCAGAACGCAAAGATCATGTGGCAGGCAAAACTGAGGGCCAGACTCAGATTAGAGTTTAAGTTTTAGAAACAGATTGGAGATTTGGAGGGTTTTGAAAAAGTGTGGTGTTTAAAAAAGATAATATTCAATTCAATTCAATTTTATTTGTATAGCGCCAATTCATAACAGAAGTTATCTCAGGACACTTTTCAAATAGAGCAGGTCTAGACCGAACTCTTTATAACATTAATTACAGAGACCCAACAGTACCACCATGAGCAAGCACTTGGCGACAAGGGCAAGGAAAAACTGCCTGTTAAAAGGCAGAAACCTAGGACAGATCCTCCGGCTCTAGGTGGGTGGTCGTCTGTCTCGACCAGTTGGGGTGAGAGAGAGAGAGAGAGAGAGAGAGAGAGAGAGAGAGAGAGAGAGAGAGCGACAGACAGACAGACAGGTGCACAGCAACAACAGTATTGGCAATGGCAGTCAAGCAGGACCATGGCAGGAGGCTCCACCAGGATCCATGAGAACCTGCGAGACGAGAAAGCACAAGAACTCCGGGGAAGAAGTGGAGTTAGTAACATGCATTAAAGGGACATGAATGAGTGCAGAAAGAGAGAGGAAGAGAGTAGCTCAGTGCACCATGGGAAATCCCCCGATAGTCTAGGCCTATAGCAGCATAACTAAGGGATGGTTCAGGACTCACCTGATCCAGCCCTAACTATAAGCTTTATCAAAGAGGAATGTCTTAAGCCTACTCTTGAATGTGGTGAGGGTGTCTGCCTCCCGAACCACAACTGGAAGCTGGTTCCACAGGAGAGGAGCTTGGTAACTGAAGGCTCTGGCTCCTGTTCTACTTTTAGAGACTATAGGAACCACAAGTAGCCCAGCATTCAGAGAACGTAGTGTTCTAGTGGGGTAATAGGGTACTATGAGCTCTTTAAGATATGAAGGGGCCTGACCATGAAGAGCTTTATAGGTGAGGAGGAGTATTTTAAATTCAATTCTACATTTTATAGGGAGCCAATGCAGAGTAGCTAGTACAGGAGAGATGTGATCTCTTTTTCTAGTTCCTGTCAGTACTCGTGCTGCAGCGTTCTGAATTAATTGGAGCGTTTTAATGGACTTATTGGGGCAACCTGATAATAAAGAGTTGCAGTAATCCAGCCTTGAAGTAACAAATGCATGGATTAGTTTTTCTGCATCTGTCTGTGATAGGATGTGTCTAATTTTTCTAATATTACGTAAATGAAAGAAGGCAGTCCTAGAGGTCTGCTTTATGTGGGAGTTAAATGACAAATCCTGATCAAAGATAACTCCAAGATTGGAGATATGCCCTGTGAAAGATGACAACTTGCATTTTGCACATTTTTGTATGAGATAACTTATTTTATCTGGAAGATTTTGCACATAAGCACTTTATTGTAACTGTAGTAAATGTCTTGACATGAGAAAAGTGTAAATAAAAAAAATAAATAAAAAAAAAATCTCTCTCCCCCCCAAAACTGGTCAAGGCAGATGACCACCCACCTAGAGCCAAAGGGTCTGTCCTAGGTTTCTGCCTTTTAACAGGCAGTTTTTCCTTGCCCCCGTTGCCAAGTGCTTGCTCATGGTGGTACTGTTGGGTCTCTGTAAATAATATTATAAGGAGTTGGCGCTATACAAATAAAATTGAATTAATAATACTACCACTTGAATCAATATAAAAAGACTGTTGCAATTAAAAACAGCGAACAGATTTAAATGAAATGAGAAATGACAATATATATGTAATATTTTAATGCAGGATAATTAAAATGATGCAACATACTTAGAAAGAGCATGGACATGCTGTAAAACACATTAATTCCGCACAGGATTGACGGTGGAAATACAGGTGAATCACTAGGATTAATCTTAGCCTGGCTGTTATTTGCAGAGAATAAATCACAATAGTAACTTGGCCAGGGTTAGACGAAAAGCTGTGTGCAGAGCTGGCAGACAGGCGAATCTGGTGACAGAGGAAACCGTTATAAGAATTTGGCAAGTAGGCTGGCAATCAAAAAACTACACTGGTTAACTAGTTAAAGCACTGAAGCGAGGCACACAACATACTGTGTGTGGTGCAATGATCTGGCAGGGACTGGATGTTAGCCAGGCTTCTTATAGTAGTGAGGTGCAGTCTTGATTAAAGGCAGGTGTGCTTGATTGTGGGGGACCAGCAGGTGAGTGGAGACAGAGAGAGAGGGCAGGGGGGGAAGGGAACAGGCAGACAGACAACACAAATCCAACAAGCACACCTCACCCACACTAAGAGGTAGATAACAAAACCATATAATCACACAGCAGGAGTCATGACACAAGGGGATTTTAATAATGTTTTCAGAACCCAGACTTTTGGGAATATTAGCTCTAGAAATTGTGTTTATGCAATAAAATGCACATTACAATATGTGGGTGAAACCGGCAACAGCATCTTAACAAGATTCACTCAACATAGACACAATATTCTGAAAAGAAGAAATACAAACACCATTAGTACAGCACTTTGTGCAACATTGCTGGAATTCTGTCCAAGCCCCAGAGATTCAGAGTAACCCAACATGGAGTATGGCTTAGAGAAGGAAAGTTAAGACACTTAAGACTTAAGACAAAATTAGACACTGTACATCCCAGAGGCCTTGAGAGATAGTGGCATCGCAGTTTGGAGCAGTGATGGACAGTGCATATAATTCTGACTTCTTTCTTCAAATTCTTCATTCCCTAACCCATCCTACATTGCAAACTGAAAACATCTGTGTTTAGACTGCCCCATGGCCCATTATACAATTAAAAATGAATAAGTAAATAAATAAATATTCTCTTTCTCATTCTCTCATTGTTCTAAAAGTTTGGGATAATTGAAGTACATTTTATTTTGCATAATTCTTGCAATTGTTGGATGGTATCTACATGCTTGAAAGCCCTTAATGCAAGTGGCTTTGGCCACTGACTTCTGAGCTTTGACATCTGACCTTTTACAGTTTGTATGTAAAATGATTTTATGTCCCAGTATCTGAAATATAAATTCAGAGAGAGATCTGTCCATCATCTCAGCTGAAGCAGAAACATTTGAGCTGTCAGCCAATCACATCACATTATACACATGCAGTAACACACTCATAGTGATATATTTAGAACAGTTCAGTCAGGTTTTAGTTTGTCTGTGCAGTAGGAGCAGGGTTTGAAGTTTCCTGACTCCAAGTTACCTGTCCAGAAAAGCAACAAATGCACTACAGTTCAGCTTTGTTGTATCTAGGTTGTGAAAAACAGAAAGTCTTAAATGGTAAATGGAGCAGTATTGGTATAGCACATTTCTAGTCTTCTAGTTAAAATACTAGAAGGAAAAAAATAGATGTCAACAAAAGATAAAGATCTCAGGTAGCCTTATGGTTACCAAGTAAAGGCCTCTGGTACCCGAATGGTTACTGGATAAAGACCTCAGGAAGTCTAATGGTCTAGTCTAATTGAACTATATTTAGTCCAGTTTTACAATCAGCTGCATCACAATCTTCCTTACTCTCTAACAAGATGTATTCACTATGATAGCAATGTTCCATCAGTGTGATCAGTTGTTCATTCCTCATTGTCTACTACAGACGTGTTTGATTTCAACAGTAATTACTACAGTAATGTCCAGTCAATGTTTCACTGCAGGGGAACTGCTTGACAACCTGACAGCTGAGTCACAGTGTTATAAAGAAGGGCATGATGTGGGACTAGCTGTTGGATAAAGAGAGCTGGGTAAAATAAAAGGCTGCAGACAGTTGGCGAGCTAGTCTTCTTGCTGTTGGACTAGTCAGTAACATTAGCCGCTTGCTATGTCGGCTGTTGTTCACCTTGTTGTTTGGCTGTTAGAAAAGTTGTCGACTTGTTAGTTTTTGGTCATAAATAATGTCATCAGAACAAATATAAAGCTGTCTATACTTACTACAGTGGCGTTTATGTAAACTGTAGGGGGCACAAAATCAAAACAAATACCAAATCTTACATAGAGCTGCTTTAACAAACAAGGTTTTAATGGATTTTAAAGACTTCTGAAGGAAAATCTGTGCTTTTGAGAAAAAGGAATTTCATTTTCAGTAACAGACATGTTTCTGAGTGTAACAGACAGACAGTAAATTGAGAGAATTTGTTTGTTTACAATCGAAGCTGCCAAACTGATGAAAACACGCCGAGCTTCACAGTTTGTCTCTCAGTCTCTGTTTTCTGGTGATAAGGCTGTGCTGATGTCACTTCCTCCTCTGAGACAAAACAACACTGATTGGCTGCAGAGATCCAACTGAGACACACACACACACACACACACACACACACAAGGCTCCCATTCAGGTTTTTGTTTTCTGTAGTGCTTGATGTGATGTAACCATGGCAATAAGGAGTTGCCATGGGGATGCTGCACCTCTCTTTCTGTTTCTAGTCTGACATTACAAAAGTCCTACCCACCACATTCTGTAACTACAATGTAGAAGAAACCACAAATCTGAAGTCAGGATGCTATCAGACACACACACACACACACACACACACACACACACACACAACACACACACACACATTGCCGCATGTTGTTTCTCATTATAACAGACCCTTTGGTTACTTCCTGTCTATCTGCTGCAGAAGTATTTAGCAGTACAAGCATACTGTATATCCTAACAGCTTAATAGTGCTTATTCTCAGTCAGTGTGGTTGAAAGCTCTGAAGAAGTCTGTAAGTGGACCTTTGAGTTAAACTTAGACTTAGACTTAGACTTCTCTTTATTGATCATTTTGGGATGACTCCCGCAAGGACATTGAATTTCCAGCAGCTTACAAAACAGTGTAGAAAAAATAAAGAGGTATAGAAAAAATACAGTACAAGATAAACAATAAACTCTTTGAAAGATATAGAAAGTAGAAAATAAACAGTAAACAATAAACTCTTAGCTATATATAGAAAGTAGAGAAAAGAATAAAAATAAAATAAGATAAAATTCATGGAAAATGAAATTAAATAAGATAAATGTAGAGAACTGTATAGAGGGGGATTTCAATTCAATTCAATTCAATTCAATTTTATTTGTATAGCGCCAATTCATAACAGAAGTTATCTCAGGACACTTTTCAAATAGAGCAGGTCCAGACCGAACTCTTTAAAACATGGATTTCCCATGGTGCACTGAGCTCCTCCCTTCCTCTCTCTTTCTGCACTCATTCATGTCCCATTGATGCATGTTACTAACTTCACTTCTTCCCCGGAGTTCTTGTGCTTTCTCGTCTCGCAGGTTCTTGTCGATCCTGGTGGAGCCTCCTGCCATGGTCCTGCTAGATTGCCATTGCCAATACTGTTGTTGCTGTGCACCTGTCTGTCTGTCTCTCGCTCTCTCTCTCTCTCTCTCTCTCTCTCTCACCCCAACTGGTCGAGACAGACGACCACCCACCTAGAGCCGGAGGATCTGTCCTAGGTTTCTGCCTTTTAACAGGCAGTTTTTCCTTGCCCTTGTCGCCAAGTGCTTGCTCATGGTGGTACTGTTGGGTCTCTGTAAATAATGTTTTAAAGAGTTCGGTCTAGACCTGCTCTATTTGAAAAGTGTCCTGAGATAACTTCTGTTATGAATTGGCGCTATACAAATAAAATTGAATTGAATTGAATTGAATTAGAGGATAAATATAGTATATATATAATATAAATATATAGGACTATATATGGCATTGTGTTGTTAAACAGTGAATAAATTACATTAGCAGAAATGAGCAGTTAAATTAAATTAAATCATTGCACTTAAGTAGTGGATCATGTTATTGCACAAAAAAAATAAGAAGAGTGTCCATGTATGTATGAGTAGATTATTATTATTTCACAGTTATTGCACAGTTATTGCACAGTGAGTTGCTACCACTCCTTTCCTTCTGTCCTCTTTACCCTATTTCCTCCTCCCCCCGAGTGAGGAGTTGTAGAGTATGATGGCATGAGGGACAAAGGAGTTCTTGAGCCTGTTGGTCCTACACTTGGGAAGGAGCAGCCTTTCACTGAACAGGCTGTTGAGATGATCTGTCATAAAACAGGTGAGTGTTAAACTGTGATCACAAGATCCTCCTGTTGTCATGGACACTGCATTCACAGGAATTTGATCTCCAGAGTAAACCTGAAGGTTCACTTTGAACAAAAAACCACAAACACAAATTATTTTTATGATTTTACAGTCTGTTTTTCCATGTAATCAATTTTGCCTTTAAAGCCCTACTTCATATTTCTGAATAACATTACATGTACTGACCAAGGCTGTCTGACTGTCCTGAAAACTAGGCTCAAAAGCAAAGCTGACTGAGGTTTTTCCAGTTATGGCTCTCACCCTCTGGAACCGTCCTCCCCAGTCGTAAAAAAATGTAGACAGTCAGAAGTTTGAAGAAGCTGTTAAAAAGTCACTTGTTCCGTGAGCACTTGTCAGGAAAATATCTGCAGTTACTCGGGACACATGAAAGAATACACAACACTGATGTCTGAAGAACGAATATATTTTGGGTGGGGTGCAAAGCAAACCTCACACTAAAGGCTGAAAATAACAAAACCACTCACTCATTGCAGATCGGAGTCACAGAGGAGGGTTTTACGTTTTATTTGGAAATCTCACTCCTCCTCTTGTGTTTGTTTACTCTCTGTCTTTGTCTGTTTTCACTCCAGTTTTGTTTATCTGTCTTTGTCTTAAAAGTGTTTGTTTTCTTTGCTTCCTCATTTTGATTTGACTGGTTTGGTCTACTGTCTCATGGTCTTAAATTTATATCATTATTAAATAATCTTGTCTTTGGGTCCAAATCCTTGTGTTCTGTTACTCTGTTTGCACAACTGTGACACTTCCAAACTAAGAAGAGGTCTAAATGAGTTGTGGAAATATTCTGGCTTTGCCTCTCTCTGCTGTTGGTTGCCTCTTTGTGCTGGGATTTGGTCCCGAGGCCTGGCTAAGGCAGCGGCGCAGAGCTCTCCATCGACTCCCAGGCGGTGTCTTGCCTCTGCCCCATCCCCCTCAAAACATTAGCTTGGTCTTTCAGGGCTGCTACAACAAACTAGCTTTTTGGAAAATTTGGAAATTATCGTTGGACCAACACAATGTCAGTATTGTGTTCTGGTTAGATTTCCAAAGAAAAGAGAAAAATGGTTTAATAAATAAAGATTTGTTAATGAATTATTATTTCTATATTTTGGTCACCCTCATTTCCTCCTGTCTCTGTACCTGCCTCCTCTGATAATGCTCCAATAAAAAAAATCTAAATTAATTTTAACAAGTCATAGGACATGATCTATTGTCATATACATAAGTGTTCAGCAATATGTGTTAAAAGACCTTGTTATGTACAGCTTTTTATCTTCACCCTTGCCCTGGATGCCACATATGCACTCACGCAGACAAATGTCTGTATGAAACACGACAAACTGCTCTGAGAATAATTATTTCACCTCACTGACTGATTTCTTTCTGCTTTGATGGAAAATTATTCTTGAGGGTTGAATTACTTGTTAAGATGTTTTTGTTCAGAACAGAGGAAGTTTTAGTTAAATGTCTAAATTCAGCTGGATGCTCTGTGCTCTGCGGCTGATTAACGAGGGTCTGGAAGCTTAACGAAGCATTGAGCTTGTTAATGATGGACACTGAGACAAAGAATAGCTCTGTTACTTTCACATTGACTGGGATCTATTTTAATTCACAGTCATCAGGATTTTATGTATCATATTTTAAATAGCCTTTAAGAAAAGCATGGCTCTATAGAGAAAGCAGCTCAAATAAACAACATTAAAATGATAACAAAATGTTAAAATACAGAAAAAATACAAAACTAAAAGTTTCAGGTGGAGATACTGTCTGTTTGGGAATTTACTGGGATCATAAACTGGTCCCAGTGCACCATTGGGATCATAAACTGGTTGCCATGGTTCTCTACAATTGTACACTGACTGGTTACTATTGAACACTTGCTGGTTACTATGGAAACGCAGCTGACTTTTAGGAGGCAGTCAGAGTGAAGCTGTGATTACTAATCAGTTAAACCAACATTAATTTCCATAATTAAACATTAACCTGTTTGTGAACAGTCACAACCTTTTGTTACACTGACAATGACAAACATGAATCTGCTGAGATTTAAAGAACAAGAACAAACGGATCGGATGCTCCATGTTTGTTCTCTGACATCATGCAAACATACAAACAAACAAGAGAGTCTGTGCAGAAAGATACAGGAATTAAATCTACCTGCAGTCAACATATATTAAAAGACATCAGGTGAGTTCAAGGGTAACCTGAACCCTGGTGCCCTCCCTGGTTACTGCATTGATTACACTTATATTCAATACATAGGATTTTTTTTCTGGGGAGCTGTAAATGGTAAATGGACCTGTCCTTGTATAGCACCCTTCTAGTCTTCCGCCCACTCAAAGCGCTTTTACACTACATGCCACATTCACCCTTTCACACAGCGATGGCAAAGCCCATGGAACAGAGACACATTAATACACATTCACACACTGATGCACGGCATCGGGGGCAATTCGAGGTTCAGCCTTGCTCAAGAATACTTTGACATGTGACAGGTGGACCCGGGGATCAAACCAACAACCCTCCAATTAGTGGACGACTCGCTCTGCCTCTGTGCCACAGCTGTGGGGATAAACTTTTGTTTCAACTTTGCAGTATGCTTTAATATTGTTCTTGTGTTTGTATGGTCTCACATCCTAATTTTATCATATGTTAAGACATTCATATAAAATTTCACAGCAAGTATCAATGCATACAAAAACTGCTCAATTTGAGACAAGGTTTGATCAATAACGAAACATTTTATTCTATAATCTGTCCAGGGAGAGGGGAGAAACCAATTCGGCTTCCTACAGGAAGAGAAAGATGGCAGAAATATCATATCAAAATAACCATTGCATGTTTCCACTATGTTTGTGACAGTCACAAACTTCAGATTGGATAGACACACACAGCACTATCTGTTAGATAATGATAATCATTATATTTAAACAGTAAATCAGGATACATAAAATGAAGCTACTGACTAGAATCACCAGAAGTCAGCTTATGTATTAGAATGTCAAAAATGCAGTAATTTCATCAATTTTAAAGGAGAACGTTTGTTGTGTTGACAAATGTCGATTCCACCTTACAACAGAACAAATACACTGCTGCCTTTTGGAAACTGTTGTGTTTCCATGGTGATACTAAAGGAGAGCAGGAGGAGAGGATAATTGTTGTGTTTTAGGAAACATTTTAACCAATCACAGCTGGACTGACAGGCGGTGTGTGTGTGTGGTGGTGGGGGTAATGGGTGTGTTTTGCGTTGTCATGCCGACTACAGCTCATTAAACAGCTGTCATCATAGAGACAGACAGACAGACGAAGAGAGACAGACAGAGAGAGACAGACAGAGAGACAGAGAGAGAAAGAGAAAGCCAGACAGAGACAGACAGAGAGAGAGAGAGAGAGAGAGAGAGAGAGAGAGAATAATAGAAGAAAATAGAAGAAAATACCTCACTATAACAGCACAGCCTCTCTCGGCCGCCCTCTCTCTATTATTCTTTACTCTCAGTCTCCAGACTGAAACAACTCAATTTCACCCCTCACTAACACTGAGTGTGTGTGTGTATGAGAGAGAGTGTGTGTGACCAGAAGTCATTTACAACAATGACAAACTGCCAGCGAGTGGAGAAAGAAAAAAAGAAAATGATAAAAGATTCATACACATTTCAGAGTCTGGATTCCTTTATGAAACATTCTGTTTGAACATTTTGAAAAACCTTCCAGACCTTCATGTGTGATAGCGACAGCCATCAGTAATCAACACCAGCTGTAATTATACTCAAGATAACATTGAATCTCTAATCTGTTGACCTCCTGCAGTGTATCAAACATCACAGCTGCTTCAATTGTTGGATTGTTGGACAAACAGCTTCTGAAACCCTCTGCCCAGAACCTGTCCACCTGTCCTGTCATCTAACTCCCACACCCTCCTGCACACATTATTCATGTAGTACATGTACCAACGCTTTTCCAGTGTTTCTAACTTTAGAGAAACGTTACAGTATGATCTGGTCTGAATGGACAATCCAAATGTATCCATAGAAATGAACAACAATTTACATCCATGCCGAAACCCTGGGCCAACCTCCACCAACCATGGATGGATCCGGGAGTTCATTTGACAGCAAATCCAGCAGTCTGTTAATGACTTGGCTAAAGTTTCTGGCCCACCTGCATTGA
Source organism: Dicentrarchus labrax (assembly GCF_905237075.1). NCBI lineage: Eukaryota > Metazoa > Chordata > Actinopteri > Moronidae > Dicentrarchus > Dicentrarchus labrax. Next base: position 23,133,389 of record NW_026136712.1, on the reverse strand, counting down.
CCTCGGTCAGGTATCACAGCCCGATTTGACTCCCACCGCAATCATTTCTCTGGAGATTCAGGTTTGTGTCATCTCTTCCTAACTCAATGCTTTTTAATATTTCAGCTCCAGCATTCATCCTATATTGTCCACATTATCTTCCAGCTGACCAAGAGAACCCAGCAAGGTGTGAGAGACAATCTGCTGACTTCATCTGTGAATCTTCTCTGGTCGTTAAAGAAGGTTTTTGATTACTTCACACCGGACAGAGAAGCAACTTGAGGCCTCCTCAGTCTTCACCAGGTGAAGTGAGTATTTCATTAAGTTGCAGACCATAAGGGGAGGAAGTGGTACCCTTCTTCTCTGTACTCTGTCATCTACAACTCTCAGATTCTATTCAGGACGAGTTGGCTCCGTTAAAACCTGTTCATCACCTTTACCTTCCATGTTAGCACTTAGCTGAGAAAAAGGAGAACGGAGTGTTGTGTTCCCATCTTACTAGCCGTCAGTGAGCACTGGCTCCTCAACTCTTTCCATCCATGCTCTGCCAGTCCTTGTAGAGCTCCAGTTTCCTCTGCTACAGATACTTCCAGTCACATAACAGAGCCAATGTAGTTGGGTCAAACCAAGCTGACCTCTAGGGAGCCTCTAATGCCAGATCTACTAGCCCAGTGAATTCTGCCCGACCAGTCGCACAGTATCTTCTTCATTGATTCTTAAGCTGAAGAACTTAATGTGTTGGATGAGCAGAGAGATGCTTACCATCGAGTCAGGATTAGGCAGGAGGATACAAAATCTTTAACACCAAAGGACAATGTGAGTGTCCTGTTAATCCATTCAGTCTCATTAATGCCCCTGTTGTCCCACACAGGCTGAAAAAATACATATTTGTCTACACTGATAAAAATGTTTGTATTTTTTTTCTAAGCACATGCAGGATCATTTACAATATCAAGTGTTACACAGGCGAAAGGTTTGAGGTCTTTGGTTTTTCATCACAGATTTGGTTTAGATTGCAGAACTTGTCTCGGTTCAGGACAACCTGGCTCAGTTATTTTTACTCTAGCTGCAGGCTCAGTACTCTTATTTTGAAAGGTTCTAATCACAGAGTAACAATCCGCCAATCAGAGCCCTCCCCCCTGTCTCTGTTTCCTCTGCAGTAACTGTATTTATCTTCTGCAGTCCTCTGTCCTACTTCCTATAAATATTTGTTCACTGAACTTCTTACTAAGTTTGTTTCACTTCATTTCATGTTGAGTTTTAATGCACTCAGGATTTTAGCTGTTGTGGAATTTCGATGAATTTAAAACCCTCGCTGTCTCATTTACACCTCCACCAGGGATTAGCAGTTATACATAAAACATGTGTTAAGTGTTCTCTGATATCTGCTGGTAATTTGAATTAATTGAATCAGTGGTTAAGCTCCACTCTGCTGCCAACCAGGGAAAATAATTGACTTATCTTTTGAAGTCATGCCAGTCATTAAGCTTCAGTATGACAGAAACTGAATTAGTAAATTCAGAATTTATGAAGAAAACCGTCTTTCTGCTCAATATGTGTTTTTGCATCAAATTATTTCCTTTTTCTCCACAATCACAGTGACAGAATCAAATTTGTACATTTAAACTAAATATCTGATGTAATGACTTTGATCCACAGTTCAAACGTTAAACTGGA